>NC_060276.1:61456830-61756830 GCF_021613505.1 Equus quagga | reverse complement strand
AATTCCTGCTGGGAAGAATCCCCAATTTGTACAGGTGATATGCCAGGACTCCTCTCTTTTATCTTCCCACACTTGTTGCATAACTATTACCTTGGAAGTTATTCAAGTGTAAGATGAGAGTGAAAATTCCTACCACATATTTACAAAGCATGCAGAATTATTAATGGTTGCTTAGTTTTAAAAATCAGGGAGAAAATCATATTACACTCTAACTTTTCCTCGTTTCAATAGCAACTCATTAAATAACTACTTAAATATGAAAAGTCGCTATAAAAACCTAATGCCTCTAGGGATGGTGCAATAAAAAGAGGAAATAGCTATGTCTATCCATAAGTCATGAAGACAAAGAACTGCAGTACACCTCTTGCTGCCTTAAGTATATACTTTTTCTCAACTGATCTCCAGACAAGGATTTTTAAATACATCTATAAGGCTTAATTTGTTTATTTCTTTTACAGTTTCCAGTTAATATTAGTTTTTGTATTGACCTTCTTAGTATATTATTTTTACCATGTCTCACATGGGATTGCTTGATTTGGAGAAAAAAATGGATTTGTGTACTGAATCTGCAATTTGCCAGCTATGTTATTTTGGTAATTTACTCAACCTCTCTGAGCCTTATTTCCTGCTGTTTAAAATCAGACTACTGAATTAAATGTCTCATTTGTAAGCTGTGCTCCAAACTCCCCTGGGGCTCTGCTGACATGTCTTAGGGTCACTGGGGATGTTCTTTACTTCTTCCACATGTCAGTCTTGGCTTGTTTTCTCTGGGAAAGAGGTTTCTGTTACTAAAAGTCCAAAAATCACTGGGCAACAGTCTATAAAATACCTTAAAAGTCAAACTTTCTATGATTTTTTGCAACAGTCTCTCTCAGAATGGACACACAGGCCCTTGCCAAATACTGAAAATAAAAAGATCGGTTCAAATACACATGTCAACATATGTAGTCAGTACTCATTAAACAGTAGCTTGAAATCTCCACATAAGAAATGTATTCTGTGTTTAACAAATGTTTTCTTCACAGTAATAGTGTGACAGGCATTAACTGCAGATGTAGAATAAAACCAGATTTGCCCGAGGTCCCTCAGCGAGTAGGTGGAAGAGCTGGGATCAGAAGTCAGGGGCATCCATGCCAAAGCACACATGTTCCATCAATTCCCCAAGGGTGTGCTGTTGGTAAAGTAAAGGTAAAGTACCACCCCACCACCCCTGTAATGAGCAGGTAAAAATATTAAAATTCAATAGAGAGCTATGAGACATTAAGGCTTTATAATTTTTAATGATAAGACAGTTTTTACCTGCCAAAGTTCTCTTACTGGTTAATCTCATTCTTTAACTATGTACCACCATACAACTTGGTATTGAGGGAATGGAGTGTTTATTTTGCTTCTCAAACTCAGAGCCAGAAATTCTAATTTCCTTGAGTCTTCTTAAGAATTTCTCAGGCTATTTCAACAAATACTACATAAATATATGTATATCATAATGCTTTGTTGCTTTGAAGTAACTTGAATTTCCTTTGGGGCATCACAAACCCACTTAGTTCTTAGAAAACTAGAAGCTTCCAGTGCCCTTTTTAGTCCATCAAGAAATGCCTAGACAAAATTATCACATTCACAAAGTGTAATTTTTATGTCCAAGTCATTCTTCCAGTTTCAAATATTCCCCAAATTCATGTTCTTTTTCGGTATGGATGCAAATAATTAATAACCAATCTGTAGATAAGAAAGAGTGATGTTTATTGAGCCTAATGTGAGAACTAGCCCAGAAGCACTGTCTTCCACAGGGAAGAAAGCTCTCCTGGGGAGCGTGTTTTATAACATGGTTGTATATCATTTCAGAACAAAGAATATACATCAAACATGACAAGAATACAATTTTTTTCACAAAGTCACAAGGAGATGTTTTGGCACAGTTTAACACATACACAGCAGGACAATTTGACTGTAGTTCTCTGAGAACAAAAGCTTATCTTCAAAGGGGTACTGGTATCAGCATCAGAGAGGGAGACATCATCTCCATCTTTAAAGAGTGCATTCTTTGCTTTTTAAAAATGTTTGAAGCAGATGTGCAATGCATGTCTGGTGGGTCATAAGTCAGGCTGCTTTAGGAAAAACAAGTTTTAGGCAAAATCAGATTTAAACCAAAATGGCTTCCTCATATATCTCAATATGTGAAAACATTATTATTATTATTATTTTCATTATTTTGATCAATAATCTTTTGATAGAAAGCATTGATAATCAATTTATTGTCCCTCAGTGTCAGGGTGGTTGACCCCTGCCCTGGGTCCATCATGTCCTCAGAGCTGGGCTTTTATTGATTTACCCAGTTATCCACATTGGAGGAAAAATGGCTGAACCTAGTGAGCAGACAAATATGTATGTGCTGATAGGGGAAGCATTCCATAGGTCAATAATTTTGGATTGCTGCACAAAAACATTGTACATGGACTTCACTAAGATTTTGTAACAACTATAGAGCAGGTATAGCAGCAATGATAATAAAGTGTTTAGTTCAGAAGAATGTCTTAAGCATAATCCTTATCAGAAAAAGAGGCTAGTTCAGAATTATAAGAATGACCAACCTTCTCAAGTTGTTGAATGATCATTACTCTAGCTTGCATATCATTGAGTAAAGAAAACTGTAACTACCTTGTATATTGTGATCAGTAGGAGAATTCCAAGAAGTAACAAAAATAAATATTGTAATCCAGATCACAGAAGGGAACTAATACCTGAAGTGAGCCAACTAAATAAATCAAGACTTGGTGAGGGATCGCTTAGGGCATTCATCTGTGTTTTTATGAGTTTTAACAGAGATGACACATTGGAAGATTCACCAGGTATAAAAACACAACATTCAGTTTGAAATAGAGCACACATACCAACTTGGGATGCAGTTAGAATATCTAAGGTATATTTTGAAGCACAGCCTTTCTAATTAAGGACATCTCAGTATTCAATAAAGCTATTCCTGTGAGGCTTTTGTTAGGGCCTGTTGAGTAAATTTAGCCAGGGCTTCTATGTGTGACATGACATCTTTTAATCTTATGGAGGAAACAAATATAGCTGCTAGGTGGTCATACCAATGGAACACTGAATGAGTCCATCTGGCCTTTAGGAGATGGAAGATTAGCAACAGTTAATTTAGGACAAATCCTTCCCTGCATCCAAGGGAACCTCAAGGTGCAGCATCCCAGCCATCCAGGTAGTAGCCAAGGCCGAATATTTGTTCCACATAACCAATGAGCTCCATTAGGTGCCACCCAAAAAATGCTTGGCCTTCGAGACCAGTCTTGACCAAACCACTCATTTTCTTTAAGAATGACAGTATTTTCACATGGCTCTGGGGGTATCCACCCAATATTTTTCAGGTACAGTTAGGTAACTTTTGTTTGGAATGGTTTCTCTGTCCAAAGAATAAAGGTGCTGACGTACTTAAAGACCTGTAACTAGGAGTGAGCCAAACAAATCCGTCCCAGATTTGTGTGAAACCTCCAATACTTCTTGGTGTAGAATCCAGTTTCTTTTGTTGGTGGCAAATTTCTAGGATAACTGAATAGTTTGAGTAACAGAAAAAGGAATAACCATGTCCTATACCATTAATAGCACTGGCTATTGGCCAAGTTTCAGGAGCATAATTAGCAATATCAGATGAATTATGAACATTGGAACTAGACATATCATAATAAATTATCTTAGAGCTTTGCAATCTATACCTTGAAAGGGACAACCCCCCCCACCCAAGGTAATCCAGATGTACTAGAAAGAAGTTGGCCACATATCCAACAATTGGACTGATTGCCATGTGAAGCAAAGGAATGAGCCTATTGTAAGAAGACATTGCCATTAGAGGCCCATTCAGACGTGGATTGGATAAACAACCCTAGTATCAGGAAAATCTTAAATTATATTCTGGTAGTTAATTAAAATATTTTGTAAACGGGTATACAGCTTAAGAATTTAAATAAGGAGATATAAGGTTGGGAATACAGGCTGGTCTTGGATCTTAGGACAGCTGTCTACAACATGTCAGCTTCTTCTCATCCTGGTTTGGTAGTACTTGTCTTGGCCAGTGGAAGCTGGGTGTCAGTAACAGGAGTTGAAATCCACTCAGGATAAGGGGCCTTTTTTAAATGAGAAATGTAAATCCATGAGTTTATGCCTTTTAATTTTTCAGTGAATGGATTGGTCTATGGTACCTGGTATGGTCCTTTCCAAGAAGGCTGCAAAGAGTCTTTAATTTGGTGTCCCTTCCAATAACCAAAATCTCCAGGTTGTAGTCCATCATCTTCAAGGTCTTTATTTTCTGGGAGCTCGCTATGAAAAGAATCTGCCATTAATTTTTCATTTCTTCTTTTTTAGTGTCTTAATGAGACCTTGACCATAATGCAAGATACTGCCTTTGAGCAAAGTTGTTTCATACATTCCATCATCTAATTGCACAAGTTGCCCTGTTATCATTTCCAAAGGAGACAGCTGATGTCTACCAAAGTGTGTAGATCTAAGATTGAGGAGCACTAGCAGAAGAGCTTTTGGCCATGAGACATTAAGCACTTCTGAAAGTTTTTCCCATTGAGTCTTGATAGTGCCATTAGTTCTTTCCATTAATTCTGAGGACAGGGGAGGATAAGCACAGTGAAAGTGTTGCATTATTGGCCAAATGTCACAAATAGAATTATTTGTCCAGTGAAATGAGTTCCCCAGTCACTGTGTAACTTGACAGGAATTCCCCAAACAGGAATTATTCTTTCTAGTAGCAATTTACCTAATGTTAAAGCCACTGCTCTTCTGTGAGGGAAAGCCTCAACCCAATGTGAAAACATACACATCATTACTAAGATCTATTTATATCCTTGAGATGGTGACATTTGAACAAAGGCCAATTGCCATACCTCAAAGGGTCCCTTAGGAAGGGGAAAGTGGCATTGTGACTCATGAAGTAGTCTCCTGGGATTAGACTTAGCACATACAGTACAATGAGCATAGGCTTTCTGAGCCACTGTGGGAGAAAGTTTCCAAAAACATTATTTTCCCCACAAAATCACCTTTCTAGGCGCCCAATGGGTTAATTGATGCATACACTGGAGCACTGCCAATTGTGTTCCAATAGGCACTATGGGTTGTTTTTTATTGGGCCCAAACTACATTTGTGTGGTGGGGTCAAAAATTCCCCTTTTTGTTGCCGTATAGGTTTCTCTTCTTCCATGGTGATTTCTTGAGTCTGTAGAAGGAAATCTTTCACTGGGCTAGCAGGACTAACAGAGAGCAGTGGGCATTCTTGAGGCTGAACAGGATAAGTTTTTACAGCTGCCTGCTTAGCAGATGCATCAGCAAGATGATTTCCTTTAGCTTCCAAAGTGCCAGATTTGGAATAACCCAGTATTTTAATAATTTCCAATTGTTTTGGTAGTGGTATAGTATTTAATAATTCTGTAACCTGTATTCCATTTTTATAGGTTGCCCTTAGGATAAACCTCCCCAAGGTTTCCATAGCATTCCAAAGTTGTGTGCTACTCCAAAAGCATAGCAGCTGACAGTATAAATATTTGCCACCTGGGCCTTAGCCAAGTGACAAGACTAAGTTAAAGTAATTAATTCAGCTTGCTGTGCTACCTTTATTTCTGGTAAATAATAACTCTCAATTATGTCCTCTGGGGATGTTATTGCATGTCCAGTCCAATAATGTCCTGGCTCATCCTTTAAGTAAGATCCATCTGTAAACCAAATTAGATCAGCATTATCAATGGGAGTCTCTTGTAAGTCATTCCTAAGAGGAAGAAAGTAATCTGTTATTAAAATACAGCATGGTCATTTTCCTCCTGTGGTGCTTACAGCAATGCTGTAGGGCTTAGATTATTACATCTGGCTAAGGCAATATTAGTTACAGAAAGCAACAGAACTTTATAAGAGGCTAATTGGCATACAGAATAACAGAGTGTGATGAGAATTCAGAAGAGATTCAACTGAGTGTGGGACATAAATAGTTAAAAAAGACCACATCACTATTTCTTTAGTAGCCTTATGTAAGGCAGCTGTTGCTGAAATAGCCCTCATACACGGTGGAAGTGCTTTTGCTACTGAGTCTAAGTGATGACTATAATACCCTATAGGTCAGTGTTGACCACCATGTTCTTGAGTTAATACACCTAAAGCATTTTCTTTCTCTTTGTGTACAAAGAGAAAAAATGGCAAGTAGAAATTAGGGTGACCTAAAGCTGGGGCCTGAGCAAAGATGGACTTTAAGATGTTTACGGCTTTTTCTCCTTCTGGTGTCCATTCAATCAAATCAGACTATCAGACTTAAGTAATATATATAAAGGTTGAGCAATGAGTGAAAGATTAGGCACACAATTCTTGCAGTATCCAGTCAGTCTTAGAAATATCTTCAACTATACTTTTGTTAGTAGTTTTATGAAGTCATCAGTTTCTCCATTAGAATTCTGTAATTTTTACGAAGTCAGGATCTGAAAGTTCATCAGAAACCTGCATTCTGGAGTAAATGTCAAAGTCCTTGCCATGAGTCACTCTGAAGATGAAATCAAAGGTGAAGAAAGATCTTTCATAACTTCTTTATCAAGAGCAGACTAAAATCTCAGAAAATTATACTTTGAATAGAAAGGAAACCAAACTCTAATTTAGAATTTGTCCCATGCTTTCTTTCCTTCCTAGTACTTTAGGACAAATTTATCTTTCTTAACAAAACAAACAAAAACATATCCATTCCTTATACCTTCCTTACTGAAAACATACATCTTACTTTCCTTGCATAGAGACTGTTTAGAAACGTGCTTTCTCATGGAAAATTTCTCAGTGTGGCAAAGAACATGTTTATTAATAAACCCAAGTATTTTTCCAGTTTCTCTGAAATAAGAAGCCAAAGGCAGATAAATCTATCTTTAGTAATTAATTCTAATATTTGATCTTATGTGGAAATGAACTGGATACTCAATAACTTTTTATCATTTAACTTAACAAAACTCTAAGATTTCAAGGTATCAAAACGTTTTAAAGTTAAGTACATATACCATAATTATTGTTGAAAAGTTCACCCCAAAACATCTCTTTCACATCTATTTAGTTTACTTTTTCCCAATAATTATATTTAGATTGCCTACAAAAACTTCATGAGACATTAGACAAAATCAACTATTACACTAAGTTACTGTTTTTGCTGTCAAATTTTATAAGAGATAATGTCTGTATCATATCCAATGTGATAACTCTGAAAGCATGTTTATTTCAATCAAACCAACAAGCTATATAAGAAAGTATACATCCAGAGGTAGAAAAATGTATATATATAGAGAGATAGATATACTCACATAGACATGCAGACACAAAGAGAGATGTTTAAAAAATGTTAGCCATGTATCAGGTACAAAACTGAAAAGAATAGTTGGATCCAAATTGTGTCTATTGCAGATGGACAAAGTTAGGGTTACCTGCTCATATGGCCAAAGATTTTTACTAAAGATGCTTTTCTTTTTTGCTGTAGGGAGCCTTTTTAGAGCTGCTTTTTGCCTTTTAGAAGTCATCTTGTCTTTTAGAAGCTTCTGCATACCAATCAAAGAATGCATTCCCTTGTTTCTGAGAGGTTTTGAATCCTCTCTTTTAAGGGTGACCCTTAAGGTAGACTTATCAGAAACAAAGGTTCCCCAGAACGGCCATTATAACTCCAAATTATCTCAAAAGTTTACCCATTTCCACTTGCTTAGTTTTAGATCAAGGATTTTGGGGGAGTTGAAGTAGGAGAGCTCAGCAAGAGAGGACAGAGAGCAGCAGATTTGGTTTAATTTTCTCTAGAGTGGTCACTGGTGCAGCTGTCGTTTTCCAATTTGGCACATCTCTCATTGAATTTGGAATTATTTTCTTTTAAAGAGGCAATACGGGATTCCTGATTTCATTTGGAAGCCTCAAAATATCGATTAAAATAGGCTTTCCATTGGGTCTTTGATTTTATAGCCAGCTTTTTCCAGTTGTGTATGCAAGTAAATTAATTCCCTATTTTGGCCACTTTCGATTGAAGTGATCTTTTGTCAAACTTTCCCATTTTGTTAAGTACTTGCAAGTAACAGCTCTGTATGTATTGCACATGAAGCTAGCCAGAGTTCCTATGGGTGGCTGCCCATCTGGGAGGTGGTCGGCTTTAGATGGACAATTTCCCCTTTTTTTAGTTTTGTTTTATCATAAAGTCCAAACAACTTCTGAGGATAGTGTAGTGGGTCAGAAGTGTGCTGCTTGTGAGTGCCACTCCCTAGAAGACCATTCAAACTCTATGTGTCTCAGCTTTTCCTGCCAGTAATCTAAAACTACTGGGGAGGCTTGGAGCACTGGATAAGCAATCCTCATGTGTGCATCCCTGGATGAGCTTTTTATTATTTAAAGTGAACAGTCATGGTGGAATTCACTATGGGACCACTGCACATCACAAGGGTCAACCTCAGACACTTCCACTAAGTTCTCAGTCACCTGAGAACACCTTATGGCTGGAAGGAGCTGATGTCCCTTCTCTTCAGAGCTGAAGGAGTTCAGTCTCTCATTTTACTATCAGGCAATTTGTTCAGACTTTATAAGCACAATTCCTTTCCAATTAAAGCCAAATTAAAAGGGTAGCCAACACCTAGTACACTCCAAAGTTCCCCCTAGGCCCTCTTGCCTAGCAAATTTCCCCCTAGGTTCCTGTTGCTCAGGAAATGTCCCCCTGGGTTCTTCTTGCCTAGGATATGTCCTCCTAGGTTCCTTTTGCCTAGGATATGTCCCCCTAAGTTCCTCTTACTTAGGATATGTACCAATACCCCCTGAAGACACTTAGTCTTAAGACTTGAAACAGCTCAAATAAATATCAGGACTGTGAACTTAAGCAAGGAGGTCCAGATAACAGGAGAACTCACAAAGGCACCTGAAGAATGCAGTGAATCTGGAGAGGTACAATGGGTCCATGTTGGTACCAAGCGCCAGTTGAAAGTAAATTCCAGGTGGTCTCAGGTGGGTTTCTCCGAAATCCCACTGACTATGCCAAGAAATGCTGAGGTAAATAATCAATAACCATTCTCTAGATAGGAAAGATAGAATGATACTTATTGAGATTAATGTGAGGACTGGCCTGGAAGTGCTCCCTTCCACAGGGAAGAAAGCACTCTGGAGAAGTGTGGTTTACAGCATGGTTATATACAGTTTCAGAACAAAAAACATACACCAAGCATGACAGGAATACAATTTTTCTCCCCAAAGCCACAGGGAGATGTTTTGCGGCAGTTTAACACATACATAGCAGGTAAACTTGACATTAACTCTCTGGGAAGAAAAATTTATCTTCAAAGAAGTAGTGGTATTGGTGTCAGAGAGAAGGAGACATTACAAACCTACCTTTTTATTACTATCATTTGTTTTGGTGAGGAAGATTGGCCCTGAGGTAGCATCTGTTGCCAATCTTCCTCTTTTTGCTTGAGAAAGATTGTTGTTGAGCTAACATCTGTGCCAATCTTCCTCTATTTGGTACGTGGGACACTGCCACAGCATGGCTTGATGGGCAGTGTGTAGGTCTGTGCCTGGGATCCAAACCCATGAACCCCAGGCCACTGAAGCAGAGCATGCAAACTTAACCACTACTCCACTGGGCCAGCCACATTACAACCCTATCTTTAAAGAGTGCATTCTTTGCTTTGGGAAAATTGTTGAAGCAGATGTATAATGCATGTTGGTGGACCATAGGTCAGGCTGCTCTGGGCAAAACAAGTTTTAGGCTGAATCAGATTTAAACCCAAATGGCTTCCCCATATTCCTTAATATGTGAAAACTTATTATTCTTATTATTTTCATCAGCAGAAATCTATCATGCTAAGTTCAGATTTCTTCCCACTCTTCAAAAATTTTACTAAACCTTTGTTTCTTTCCATTGTAATACTTTCCATGTCATCATGGCTTTTAAATCCTCTCACATAAGGGTTTCCTGTTTTCCCAAACTGTCACCATGCCCCGAGAGAACATTCTACCTCCCAAAGCAGACTGCTCAGCCAACCCTTAAGTTTGAATGGCACAGCTAGGAATTTCTCTGCACTTCCAACCTTGAGCTGTCCCATTCAGCTCTCCTTTTCTCCTATTCTTCCTCTCCTCTTAATGTGTCATCTATTTATCAGAATAAAAACTTTCCTCTGATCCAACATCTGTCTAATAATTGGATGGAGTCCTAGGCAGGCTATTAAAAATTAAAAATATGTTTGCTTTCCTCTCTTTTTCCAATTTAAGATACATAGTTAGTGTCATAATTTTATAATTTCCAGAGTGAATGCTGTAATAACCTCAAATAGTCTAACAAGAATAAAAATCATCTCTTCAAAATAGAGAAGTAAAATTATTTCATTCATTTAAAAATGTACATAACTACCACTCAAGGGCATCTCTGTTGAATATTAATTTGTAAAAGAGGAAAAAGTGGGTATACATTTAAATTCTTTGGTTGTGGTGTTTATCTTGCTCTAGAAAACCTATTTGAAGGGTTGAATCTTTCCTTCCAAGAGCATGAATTCCCATCATTGTCAAGAGGAATCATATGAGCATGCCAGAAGATAAACTTTGACCTTTTAAAATTGTTTCAAGGGGCCGGCTCGGTGGTACAGCGGTTAAGTTCACACATTCTGCTTCAGCAGCCCAGGGTTCACTGGTTTGGATCCCGGGTGCAGACATGGCGCCACTTACCAAGCCATGCTGTGGCATGCGTCCCACTTATAAAGTAGAGGAAGATGGGATGGATGTTAGCTCAGGGCCAGTCTTCCTCAGCAAAAAGAGGAGGATTGGCAGCAGACGTTAGCCCAGGGCTAATCTTCCTCAAAAAATAAAATAAAATTGTTTCAAAAGAGCCCCCCGACCATGTTTTTCCTATTTTAATCAGCAGATTGTGCTTGTGCCTCTTGGTCCACATCCCATCTCCACACACACAGTTGCTCACACAGACCTTTTTCAGAAGCTGCATTCCAAATTAAAAACTCAGGAGCCTGCGATGATGCTCAGAGTCTCATGAAGTTTCAGATAGGGGAAAGCAGTTTTTCTTGAGCTCTTGCAGGAGGAGTTAAGTCTCTTTAAAACTTGATCAGATACTAGTAAGGGAATAATATAGAAATTGTCATGGAAAATTCTATTATCAAGACTTTATTACATCACTAATATGTTTTGTAAAGCTGTTAAGGGAGGACTGCATTCTGGCTCCTATGGCATCCTAGCCACCACTGCTAAACATAGACAGACACCACTATTGAAGAAGGCCCACAGCACCGACTCCATGTGTGTGCTCATGGAAATTTTTCTGAAGAAGGGATTGCAGCAAATTTCAACTCCATTACCATAAAATCCTCCTGGAATTGGAAACTGAAAGCAGCAACAATATCTGCTATTTGGTACTTGCCTGATACAAGACAGCTCTAATATAAATGCAAAATTAACAGGACCTTATAAGATGTACATAATCTTTCAGTGACTTAAGGGTACCAAGATTGTCTTCACTGTGACCTCTCATTAATTTTTCATTAATGATTGTGACCAAATATCATATTTTTGTTCCATCATCTCTGCCATAACTTTGTACCCAAAATTTCAATGATTAATAATTCCATTGAGTTTCATCACCAACAGCTATTGTTAAAATTATGAATGCCCTCAAGGAGAGTAATGCATTACACCAACCTTACACATGTTTTTTTAGAGATTGGATTTGTCTAGGTCATTTAGCAAGGCCTAGGTTGAATAGCACATGTGAATGTTTTGATAGAAAGAGTTAACTATGAGCAAATATTGCTCATAAAAAAAATTAAAGGCCTACGTGAGACATAGCAATAAATAGTCCTGAAAAGTAAATAACAAATGGAGGGAGAAGGAGGACCAGAATAAACTTTCCAGATTTGATCACTTTACCTGGGGTATTTTTCTTGAATCCTCTTCATTCCCTCTTTCATTTATTTCCTCACATCAAGGAACATAGGCTACTGAAGTCAGGAGGGACCTGAGAATGTCGGCCTCATGAAGAATTACAACAAACTGCATTTAGGCTGAAATTCTCCCCAATTCACATGACTACCTATTCCCCTGCTTTAAGACCATAAGGTAACCAAACCCAAAACTTGAAATAAAAATATTTTAGTTCATTTTGGATTTCCAAAGGATGTCTGAAATGAGAATACACAACCTTCACTTGTTGGACATTTTTAAAACAAGGACTTCAAACAACCATTGATCTCTAAAAGCTTATTGAGAATTGCTTCTTCCTCAAATTATATTATTTCCCTCAATTTTTGGAAGTCTACATCAACAGATTCCTTCTGCCCCCTCTTTCTCAATGAGACACGGTGAAAGATGTCCATTGCAAAACCAAATCAGTTAATACCAAACATAGGCATGGCTCATTTTCATAAAAGATAATAATGCTACAATTCCAAATGAGGTAGAAACATGGCGACTGGTCATTACTGTAAGTGATTAACATATTAACATTTTCCACAAGCACACTGGAGCTGATGACGTTTTGATGAAGGTTAAAGGACGGCATTCTCTAACCCTCAAACTCCCCCATGTTTCCTCTGTTGAGCATTTGAAGTTCTTAGCTAAGCTTTCTGTGGTAACTCTAGTATTGATAATGATGACCAGGATTAAGTTCAATGTAATGTCAGTATAATACAATAAAACCTGTTTGATGCACAGAGAAAGCATTTTTCAGAAAGAAAAGTCAGCTGTTTTGCATTGTTTTGAATTTGGGCTGTGCATATAGCCAATCTGGGATTGTCTGGGCTTTCATTCAGTCTATTAAGTGATACTTTCTCATTGAGTGCTTTTAATATATCATGTGACTTGGATCCCAGAAGATTGGCAACTACCTGTAGATAGTAGTTTATTCCAATGTGTTCACAAAGCATGTTAAAAAAACCCAAAAAACTCTTTCCATATAGTCATCTACTTTTAGTATATATTTTAGCAAGCAAGTTGGGAAAAAAACAGCAATCTCTAATTAATAGGTAAAATTATTTGATTTTATATCTTTTCCTAAATTTTTTTCATTAATTTGCAGCAATCCTCGGCATACAAAAGTTATTTCCAGCTGCTACCCACATGCCTGGCTCCCAACTACCACGGCAGATAAAACCCTGTACCATGCCTCTGTTAGCTTGCTAAGAAGTAAGTGGTAGTCCATGGCAATAACCAAAAATTTTTAAGAGTGTTGGATATAAACATCAGGCTACATTAAATCCAAAACCTAAGATTAATGCCTCACAATATAGGATGTAAGGTGCCAGTGCCATAGAGTTTCTATTAAGAAATAAGTCTTGGTGATTTGGACATAGTCATGAAATTAGTACAAGTAAATGATCCCAACTTAAAAACCAACCCAAACCATAAACCAGCATCTGTCTTTTTCTCTCTCTCTACTAAAACAAAACAAAACAAAAACAATGAACATATTCCCCTGTCTTGGTCTTCCTATAAATTCCTATCAGCCTGGGTATGGGGTTATCCCCAAAATTTCATTAGCAACAAGAAAAATGAAATAAAGGATTGGATAGCTCATTAAGAGCTCTGCAGTTTAAGCACATAGAAAAATAGTTTAAATGCCTTTTAAAAATTGATAAATAATAATAATAGAGAAAGAGAAACAGTCTTTATGAAGAATTTTATTTATCTCTTTGTGTTTTGAACAGTTTAATATTTTAGCCAATGTCCCCTAAAAGGATATCTATTTCATTTTTTGTGTGTGTGGTAATTAAAGAGATATTTACTTTAGATGTGAGATCTTTGTCCTCCATCTCGTTTTGCTTCTCCTGCTCTAGCCCTGCTGTTGACCCTTCCTGTATTTGACTTCAAGGTGGGCTCTGTGCATTTTTCAGGGTCAAAAAGTTGCCATTCTGAGAATGGATGAAAAGGGCTTTCCCAACTGTTTCTGGATGTCCCACCTGCTCCCTCTGCCACAGCTAGCTCTGGTCTTCAGTGTTTTACCAGTTGAAGTCTTCCACAATTGAAACAGGTTCAAGTACGAGGATTTCCAATGATCAAAAGATATAAAATCAAACAAAAGCTCATACATCCTTTAAAACTCACCCCCTTATTAACTATTTCCACACTTTTGGCACATGCAAGTATCAGGCAAAATGAGAGCAAAATTGAACAGGAGCCATGGGCCTTCTTTTACATAACATAGATTGGACTTTTGAGTGCCTGCCCTTGAGTTTACACCTATCAATAGCAATATGTTCTTTCCTAATTATTACCTCTGCCCCATGGTCAGAAATGCTGCCTGAGTCCTTGGAGCCTGCAAGCCAGGGCACATTTATTTTATAGTGAGGGAAGAGAACTGTAACAAAAGGAAGCCCAGTTAGCCACAGGATGCTAATGTAGAGGACATATTTCTCTGTTGAACAAATATTTGGCAGAATTTTTTAAAAGGAAGAGGGTTTGGTTTGCCTCTTGTGAACCTCTCAGTGTTCATGTAACACTGAGCATTGACCCTCACAGGAGCTTGCCCACTGAATATAAGAAGTCTTAAATTTCTGTATGTACAAAATCTTCTTCCCAGAAGAAATAAAACTGTATTTAAGTTCTGGTGATGATGATGATGATGATGATAATAAGATGGTCTCTTTTTCTAAATTAAAAAATGGGCTTTGAGGAAATGACCAAAAAAATGCAATTGTCACTAAATACAGATCCAAAGTTGTCTTCATATGGTCTCTGAATAGTGGATGATGGGATTGTCACACAATGCCCCCAAAGAGATGCTTTCCTTTCCTGAACTCTAGAAGGGTCTTCTGTCTTGGACCAAATCCTAGAAAGTGAGAGCTAACAACAGTTCTAAAATAAACCAGGAAAATCAGCTTATGCTGTTAATTTACCAAGCTTGAGCAAACTGCTTTGCAAATCTACTGGTGTCTCCCAGGATCTCTCTTAATGATCTGCCTGAGGAAAACTAAGCAGTGATTAAAAGATAAGAACCATCAAGATCTTCTGAGAAGGGAATTACAATATCTACACAAGTAGTAAAACACAGCTTGCTTATTCCTTTTACTCCCCTTGAGACTCAGAGCCTCTGAAAATGGTGGGCCTCTTCAGGGCAGGGTCAGCGGCTGCCCACTGCCATATGGGACATCAATGCTCCCGCCATCCTCAGCCAGGCAGTTCTGTAAGACCTGCTACTTCTTAGCTGGCAGTCCCACATGGTCTCAACTCTGCATCCTTCATCTTTTCTAGCAGGGAGAAACCGCACTCTCTATCTGCCCAGGATGAGCAGCAGCAATCTGCTAATACCTTCAGAAATACTTAAGGAAAAAAGGAGGAAAAGGGACATAAGTATCAACAGAAAAGTCCTTTAAACATAGCTTATACATCTTCTTTCGACTTGTTAGAACCAAAGAAAATCCCTGTTGGAGGATCAGAAAAAGCTGGATTTTGAGGGGAGCCCTACCCACCTTCTCCACCCTCCTCAAAAAATTACATAGTATTTGGAAACCTTCACAACTGACATATAGTAAAGTACAAGCTCTGATGACAGAGGCTTTTGTCCAGATTCCTTCGTATCAAGTTTACTTCACCAAACGCTCCCTATGTCTATGCATTATTGATAAACCAAGGGATCTTTTAAAAATAGAAGTAGGGGGAGAAGAGAAAGGCAGACCCCAGATGCACTCACTCAGCACTTTATTTCACCTCCCAGCTTTGTGGTTCAGGTGGCTACAGGCATCACAAATACAAAATCATTCAAGAAACACCTATTTCCTCTCCCCCTCTCTCTCCCCCTCTCCCTCTCTCTCTCTCTCTCTCTCTCTCTCTCTCTCACACACACACACTCACACACACACACACACACACAGGCACACTCCAAAAAACAGCATTACCTGTTCCTGCTACTGCATGGATTTCCCTGGAGCATTTGGTTCCTTGGCTTTAGTCATGACCTCCTGTCCAGAATGCCCACCTGTACAGGGGCAGGTGCGATTTGAAGGTGAGTTTGGAGCCACCAGAATCCAATCGGCTGGGAAGACTGTCATTGAGTCCATACTTCCAAAATCGCAAGGCTGTTTTGGGGAGGGTAGGAGAGGGAAAGTGGGGAGACCAGCCTAGATCTCTTTTTAAAGGCAAAGAGCAGAGAGCACATCCGAAGAGGGAAGATGCTTTGGCTTAGTGGGGCTTCTCCAATTAACAACAGCCTCTGCAATTGCCACAGAAATAATGCTAACTGCTTAGCAATCAGCAACCGGCAGCGTGGTGCAAGAAGAGGACTGCAGTGACACACGCGGTTCACGCCCGCCGGCCTCTCTTCCAAAGCACACAGCGCATGCTCAGGCCTTGGCTCAGCTGGGCTGGGGAGGAGCTGCCAGGTGCAGGGACTCAGGCGGGGATCCAGGCGGGGGCGCGCGGCCACAGCCTGGAGAATTTGTCCCCGCCCTCGCAGAGTGACTGTACCTGCGCCTCGCAGCAGTGCTTGCTGGCAGGTCACGTTCGGGTGGAAAGCAGCACTACGGAGCCACAGGAGAGATGGTCTTTTTTTTGTTTTTCCTTCTGCCAAGTGCCCAGTGCGTTTGATAAGGAAGGTGGCCTGTGGGCACCAAAGAATGGCTTCTTTTCTTTGTGCCCTGTGTGTCTTGCAGAATGCTAGATGTGGAAATCTTGGTCTTTATTTTCTTTAAAATTCAGAAAACTTATTTGTTCCATCTTTTAACTCAAAGAGTTTCCTGTTTCTCTTTGAAGATTAAACAGGACCTCAAGGGTGTCTGTTGGTTAAAAGAAAAAAAGCCTGTAGGTTAACTTTATAGGAATGCAAGGCTCCCTGCTGAGTCCTGAGTTCAGGGAGAAAGCAGGACACAGATAGCCTGCCTGCTCTCGCTGCCTGATGTCCTTGCTACTTTGTGCTGACCCTGGGCGTTACTACACCTGCCTAGCCCCTACCCATTGGCAGACACAAGTTGGCTGGTAGAGAAGAAATGCAGTGTAGGTACAGCTGATTAGCTCCAAGTAGAGCTTGATTAGCCACTAGTTTTCAGGTAGCAGTATCTTGTGGGCTTCCAGAAACATGGGTTAACTCAGTGCCCAGAGGTCTCCTGCTGTCTTTCTGTGTGTGAAGTGCCCTCTGTTAATACTTCTCTTAACTCCTCTTAGTCTTGAACCTCTACCTCTACGCAAAGGGCTTCAGGCCACAGGCATTCACTGGCCTGAGAGAGCATAGCCACCCCTACACACAGCACTAATAAATACTCTCAATAAGAAAGTCCTTTGGGGGACTGGCCCAATGGCGTAGTGGTAGTTCTGTGTTCCAGTTGGGCTGCCTGGAGTTCACAGTTCATATTCCGGTTGCAGACCTACACACTGCTTATCAAGCCATGCTGTGGCAGTATCCCACATACAAGACAGATGTTAGCTCACGGACACTCTTCTTCACCAAAAGAAAAAAAAAGGCAAACTAGATATGTTTCCATTTAAAAGGTCTTTAATAGTAGACTTCTCCTCTTTCAGTTCCTTCCCAGTGTCCCCCACCCCCAGTCTTTTTTACAAAACAAACACTAGCAAAATCCAAGGCATTTTGTCCTTCTTTAGAGTTGACAGATGAGTCCAGATCATGGCGGAGTTGCCTGGTCGCCTATCCCACAACCTCACCTTAACTGTGGTCTAACTATTTTCTTGGTGCACATTTCAAGGGGTCAGGATAGGCAGCTTGGAGCTTGCATGGTTTGTCCAAGTGCACAAAGCAGGAAAACCCCATGTAAAATTTTTGTCACACAGTAAGGGATTGGTTTGTGTTTTTGTTTAGACTTCCCTGCAGGACAGGAAGTTTACAGGGTGGGAACAGGAGTGGTGTGGATCCAAGTCTGACTCATTATTATGGCTCAGCTACTGGAATGTCTAGAACATAAGTTATTATCAGTGTTAACTGAAGGGAGTGTGCCAGGCCAAGCAAACCCTCAGGGGACACTCCACACAGTTACAGGCTCATAAGTGAAAGATGTAGTCCCGGCAGTGTAAAGTCCCTAAGCAAACCATCAAGGCCCCAGCAGCAAAGACGCAGAAAGGAGGCCTGGGCAGCCAGCTGAGTGGCCAGTTTCTCTACACGGGTCTGGACCACAGTGGCCCCAGGAAGACCTCGGTGACAGCTGAGATTAGTGGTCCCTGCCACAAAATATTCTCTCACAATTTCAGTCTCATTCCTGAGCATCTCATAATTGTTCTCTCCTCCAGAGTTTCCTCTTTAATTAAAACCCCTGAGGTGGGTTAAATTTTAACCCATTTAAATCACCATCTGTCAACCTCACCAAAAGGATCCACCACTAACCCACAGAGGCCAGGAACACCACCAGGACTGGTATCCAAGGACAGGGACAACAGCAAAGGAAAAAGGAGAAGTGAAGGGAACCTGGACCTGACTCTTCATTACTGTTTCCAGGGCCCTTGGTCTAACTGAGTTTGGCGGTACCCCAGCGGTGTTCAGCTGTATGTGGCTGGGAATGACAGGAACCCCCTGTGGGTGCTTCCATTTTACTTCTCAATAAAGACCTTAAATACTATTTTACATCTAAAATGAATATGGATATAATGCAAAGTTCACACACATTTGCCAGATTATACCTGATACTTTAAAGGAGTCTCCTACTGGCATCAGATTATCAGAACACGTGGGTGCTTGCCTGTAGTCCCCAGGCCCCACCCACTCATGATTCATCAACTCTGTCTTCAATAGTCATTGGGTGGAAAAGTTTGAGAATGACCAGTTGGGGGCCAGGTGAAGTTGTGCCATTCAGAACGTTTCCGTGGGATTTTCTGGCATCAGGTCCCAGGAAGCCAACTTTTCTGTATACTACTTGACTTCGCTTTTAAAAGAGAAAGAGCAGAATTTCCTGCCAAACACGACCACATGAACGCAGATGAGCCCGGAGGACTTTAAACTGAGTGAAGTAAGCCAGTCACAGAAGTATGAATACTGCATGATTCCACTTACATGAGGAATCTAAAATAGTCAAACTCACAGAAGCAGAGAATAGAATGGTGATTTCCACGGGCTAGGGGGAGGGGGAAACTTGGGGTTGCTGTTCAACTTGTATAAAATTTCTGTTATGCACGATGAAAAAGTTCTAGAGATCTGCTTTACAACATTGTGCCTATATATAACCTACTGTATTGTACACTTAAAAATCTGTTAAAAGGGTAGATCTCTTGTTAAGCATTATCATCACAATAAAATTGTAAAAGAGAGAGAGCAAAGGACTGCCTTTTTCCATATTTTAAAGTTAGTGTCCCTCCAGAGAACAAACACTATTCTCAAGTTTCTCTTTAGAGTTAAAGGTGTGTGAATATGACTATAGCTATGTAGAGACTCATCTCCAGTGAGAGACAGAACTAAATTCTCCTGTGTGTTATCAGCACTATCATCTAAAACTCATTGGTCAGAGAAAAGGCTCACAACTGGCAAATGTGGGACATGGTACTCCCACGGTTGTGCAGATCAAAAAAGAAAGAATTTATAGATAAATTTCTGGAAAGCAGCATATAAACATTATGGTTATTAATAACTATAGACTTCAGGGAAAATAACTCAGAGAAGAGTTAGGGTGAATCCATTAGGGACAGGAGTGTAGCAGAAGTGTGCCCTCTGCATTCTTTTCCGATTCCTTACTCAATAAATATTCAATTGATATCCTAGTACTTGGCAAAGGGAGAAATTCAATGCTTCCCTTCCCCTGATAATAATAACAAAAACAATGGCTACCTGTTATTGTGCTAAAAGCTGTATATCCAATCCTCAGCGACTCAGTGAGACAGACACTGCTATTTCCATAATTTTACAAAAAGAAATGGATATTTAGAGAATTTAAATATGAAACCCATGGTTACTCAGTGAGCAAGTAGCCAAACCAGCATTTCAGGGACAGGACCACCATATTGCACTGTCTTGAAATGCCTGAATAGTAGAATATTGATATTATTTAACTGGTTTGTGCGACAGGAATGATACTGACATTTTGTACATGTTATCTTGATCCTTAAAAATCTCTTAGGGAGGGTGATGTCAGCAACATGGGGGAGTGAGTTGTTCCCTTTGTCTTGCTCTCTTCAAACTACAACTAAATGGACATTCATTGGTCAGTGGAGGACACCCACACAGCACAACAGGACATATGAGAGACCCACACAGCTATACATCTGAAGGTAGATGGACTACCCTCAGGGAGGTGGTGGAGGTAGGTGAAAAGTCTCAAATAAGCAATCTTTGAGCATAACAGAACTAGAAAAAACCAAACAAACCCAAAGTCAGCAGAAGGGGGGAAATAACAAAAATTAGAGCAGTAATAAATGAAATTGAATCCAGTTTCATTTTAATTGAAATTGAACCCAATCTCATTTTGTTCTTTGAGAAGATAAGCAAAATTGATAAACCCTTAGCCAGGCTCACTAAGAAAAAAAGAGAGAAGGCTCAAATAAATAAAATTAGGAATGAAAGAAGTTTAACAGATTATAACAGATACCACACCATACAACCCAGCTATTCCACTACTGAGTATTTGTCCAAAGAAATTGAAATCAACAATTCAAAGAGACTTATGCACCCCTACGTTCATTGCAATATTATTCACAATAGCCATGATGTGGAAGCAACCTGAGTGCCCATTGACTGATGAATGGATATAGAAGCTGTGGTACATATATACAATGGAATACTACTCAGCCATAACAAAGACAAATTTTCCCCATCTGCAACAACATGGATGGAACTTGAGGGTACTATTTTAAGTGAGATAAGCCAGAGAAAAACAAATACTTTATGATTTCATGCATATATGAAAGATAAACAAATACATGGATAAAGAGAACAGATTAGTGGTTACCAGAGGAGAAGGTGGTTGGAGGGTGGGCATAAGGGGTAAAGGGGTACATGTATATGGTGACTGACAAATAATAATATACGACTGAACTTTCACAATATCATAAACTATTATGACATCAATTCAAAAAATCTCTTAGATATATATTGTATTAGTTTGCTAGGCCTGTCACAACAAGGTACCATAGACTGGGTGACTTACACAACAGAAATTTGTTTCTCCACCATTTCAGAAGCTAGAAATATAAGTTCATGGCATTGGTTCCTTCTGAGGCCTCCAGCTCTGGCTTGTAGATGACTGTCTTCTCACTGTGTCCTCACCTGGTCATTCCTCTGTGCGCACCTGTGTCCTAACCTCATCTTCTTATAAGAACATCAGTCAGATTAGATTAAGGATCACCCTAATGACCTCACTTTACCTTAATTACCTCTTTAATGACCTATCTCCAAATACAGGCATGTTTTGAGGTACTGGGGTTCAGGACTTCCACATATGAATTTGAGGGGGACACAATTCAGCCCATAACACTTATTATTAATCCCCATTTTACTTATGAGAAAACTGATGTTTGAAATGATTAAGAAACTCTTCCAAAGTCATATAGTCAGTAGTAAATGGCAAAGTTTGTGTTCAGATCCAGTTCTGCTTGACCAAAACCCTTGCAACATGCCACACACATGCACACACAAACACTTGTGTAGGTGCACTAGCCTACATGCCCTTTAAACCATGTGTCCTTGAGGCTCCTTGTCTGGGCTACGCACCAGCACTCATGATGATAACATTCCTGGGCTTGGCTAAGCCAGCTGTTTTCTCATGGGAAAGTTAGCACAAAGACCACTGTAGTCTGAGGGAACACTGTATTAGTTTGAGGCCCTCAGGAGGTGGAGGGGCTCTTGTCCTTAGAATGCAGGTCATACAGGGATGATCCCCTTGGCAAGCACACAGCCTTTGTTCCTCTGCCTACCTAAGAAAGCTTCTCTTAGGGGGTGATAGCGGTATGCAGATCTATGTCCAGCCAGCTGCCACTGAGCCTTCCTTGTAAGTAATTCCCAAATAAAACCATATGTCTCATCACCATCTCTGGGTCTTGTCTTCAGTCTCTCGGCAATCTACCCACACGGCTCACCAAGCTGGGCAAGGGGCGGAAAAACATGCATACACATGCAAGCACACACATGCACATACTTACTATGTCTCTTCAAACACTTGCCAAGTGCTTGGACAGGAAGGAGCTCCTTCCCTAAATTCTCCAAACAAGTGTAAAGCTCCTGACTACACCAGTTTCTGCTAAACAATTGGCAGCTAAAAGGATCTTGCTATGGTCTTACTCAGGGGGAAACCCTCCCTTTTGTGTCTCAGAAGGATCTCATTTGATGGAGCACAGGTGCTTCCAAATAGCATCTCAGCCTTTCCCAGGTGAGTGCTCCTCCTGAAAAGGGGGCTGAGAAAGGTGTCTATGAGTGGAGGTACCTTCATTCTGCAGCTGAGTACTTTTAGAGAGCTGAAACACACTGAGCATGGACTACGCCAGTACCTGATTCTCAGCCAAGACAGCTCTTCACTGCTGGCCGGGGCATGGGCAGCCGGAACCTGACAGAGCACAGAGCAGGCCTGCTTGCCAGCAAGGATGCTACTAGCTGCTTGTCTTGCCTTTTTATTCACTTCCCATTCCCACTGACACTGTTGTCCAGTTTTTTAATTTTATTATTTTTTTTTGAGGAAGATTAGCCCTGAGCTAAGATCTGCTGCCAATCATTCTCTTTTTGATGAGTAAGACTGGCCCTGAGCTAACATCCATGCCCATCTTCCTCTACTTTATATGTGGGTTGCCTACCACAGCATGGCTTTCCAAGCAGTGCCATGTCTGCACCTGGGATCTGAACCGGCGAACCCTGGGCCGCCAAAGTGGAACGTGCGCACTTAACTGCTGTGCCACCATGTTGCCCAGTTTTATTAGAAATCTCTCAGATACCTTCAATCAGCCTCACTGAATGTACCTGAGGCACAATCAGTCTTTTGCAGGTGTACCTGGATAGAGGCTTGTTTGTGTGGCCACATTGATTTATCCTTGACCTTTTCCTCTCCCCTGCAGGTGTGTCTAACTAGGGAAGCTGGCACAGACTCAGCTAATTAGGTTTGTTTGCAGATGTGCACACCTGGATCCCTCTGAAGCTTGATGCCATTTCTCTAATTTTCACTCACCTTATCCTGAGTAGCCAATCAGCTAAAACAACTTTGCTTCAAGAATCGCTCCATCGGAAAGTCTTTATCAAGCACCTACTATGTGTGGATAGAAAAATCACCTAGAAGAAACAGGCATGCTTGCTTGTTTGTTGCTGTAAGGGAGAACTCAAAATGTCTTTAGATTAGGATCGATGAAGATTTTCAATTGTCTAGCATTTACTTACCATCTGCAAGGTAAGCTACTTCTAACTTACAATTCCCTGAAAATCAAAGAGGATGGGTGGGGCCAGCCTGGTGGCGCAGCGGTTAAGTTCGCAGGTTCTGCTTCTCGCTGGCCTGGGGTTCACTGGTTAAGATCCCGGGTGTGGACATGGCACTGCTTGGCAAGCCATGCTGTGGTAGACATCCCACATATAAAGTAGAGGAAGATGGGCACGGATGTTAGCTCAGGGTCAGGCTTCCTCAGCGAAAAAGGGGAGGGCTGGCAGTAGTTAGCTCAGGGCTAATCTTCCTCAAAAAAAAAAAAAAAAGAGGATGAGTAGCAAGGTAAGATTCCCTTGAGAGTCAAGCCAGGATCCAAAGAAGCAAGATGAAAAAAAAATTATATATGTAGACAAACACTGAAAATTGCCAAGGGGAAGGAAAACGTTATAAGTTTCCTGAACTGAAGCCCAGGTTTCCACCGCATGTTGACCACTACATGTCCACAGTCACCTCTAATGTTTTATCCAAAAGTCTTAACCTCCAACAGAGGGCCTTTGCTTTTGGGGGGTTGTTTGGTTAGCTTTGGTTTTGGTTTTGGATTTATCTTGAGAGCCCATACTTAAGTGCTGATATCCCTAGAAACTGCAAGAGTCTGTGTGATCAATTAACACCTTGATGAGACTAATGGACAGCCCAAACACAGAAGCAGCACTTTGAGGGGGAAGGTCTTGGAAGAAGAAAGAGGAAAGGGTCCAGGAAGAAGAACAGGTAGCACCAAGAAGCTGTTTCCTAAATGGCCTGTAAGCCCTCTATTGGCTGGTGAACCTCACCTAGGGAGCAGGATGTCCTCATGGCATCAGAATTGCTATGAAGCCTGGATCGGTTCTCTGCCTCAGCTTGTGTAACTTGCTTCTTTGTGTCCACTACTCGAAATTTGATGAAATAGTTCTCGTTTAACATAATGTCTCAAAGAAGAACCACAGTTAGTTGAGGCAGGTAGAAAAGTGAAGAGTTTTAGAAATGAGGACATAGAACTGAACAGGACTCAACAATCAAGGATGAACAACTGGGTCCATTTTACCCACGCTTTGAATCATAGCTAGCAGAGTTAATGGGGCCCAAAGTCTCGCCACCCTCCAGGCTTTGAGACAGAAGAGTTTCCTCTTGGGAGTATCAATCAGAAGAGCTGCATGGACCATAGATATGCCTTGCAGGTTGGTGTGAATAGTGAGGGAATGGCTGATATGGAGCTTCGTAAAGGCCAGCTAGCCTGACTGCTCACACATCCGATGCTTCAATCACCATTTGCTAGAGCAATGGACGTAATAGTTATTCTTTGGCTAAGAGCATCATTGGTAAGTCTCTTGAACTACAGATGGAAAAAGGGTAGATGATCACACCCCATTGATTTGCGGTTTCTTTCATTTTCAAATTCTTTCTTTATTTGTAAGAGAAAATAAGAATATTAATGTGCAGTGAGGGCACAGGCACATAACTTCTGTATAGAAACTGCTGGCTGTCCCTCAGTATCCATTCTCTTGTTTCTTCCTAATAATAGAATGCTGTGAATAAAGAACACATTCCCAGTCTCCCTTGAAATAGTCATGACCACCTGAATATGCTGATAAACAGGCTTCTCTAGAGAAACAGAACCAACGTGTGTGTGTGTCTACATATATTTATGTGTGGAGAGAGAAAGGTTTCACATCCTCTCTGGTTTCCCAGAAGCTTTGCTCACCTCCCTTCCTTCTGGCCTGAGCCTGGGTGTTTGGGGTTGGGAAGGCTTTTCATACCCACATAGGAGAATGTGTTTTATGTAAAATGTCCTCCCAAACATTTAAGTTCTCATGTTTCATTTTCAATATTAAATAAATTAATAAGCAGATCCATGCAGAAAATTCTCAGAGAAGGATAAATGAAATCTCTGTTATACAACTTTGCAAAACACATTTGATTTGGCTTTGGAATAAGTGTAAACAAAGTGCAAGTGAGATTCAAAGGGGCCACTTAAAATTAGAGATACATATAAACAAAGGCAATCTAAGACAGTTGGTATTTTCTCTGGTGAGCTCATTCTTCAACACCCGGTTTGAATACCACCTCCTACCTCCCCATAGACTTGATCCCTTGCCTCATTGTTCTCCCAACACCCTTTTTATGTCCATGTTTGTGTGAAGTCCTTGTTACATCACAGCATCACTGCCCACTTTCCCATGCAGTTTCCTAGCCCCATTTTGGGTTTCTCCAGGGCAGGTCCTAAGCAAGATGAAGTGGTGCACATCAGTTAAAAGAATAGTCGTTAAGGACAGAATAATTTCGTATTTGCAAATCCCGGGTCTATTCACTTGCTGGCTATGTGTAAACTACTGAGTCCAGGTTTCAGCTGTTAAATGGACACAACAGTAGATGGACTGTAGAATGGTGTCAGAATTAAATTAGACAAACTCTGTAAAACAATGGACACACAGTAGGGACTCAATAAATGGTTCTTCTCATTGCTAGATTGGGATCTTCTTAAGGGCATGTCTTATTCTGCTTTGTATCTCCAGTGCTTAGCACATAAAAAACCAACAGAACAATGAATCTGTTAGGGAGAGAACTTTGGAAACTTCAGTCTCACCTTGATTGAAATCAAGAGGACAAGACTCTCTCTTCACATAATGCACTAACAGAGGTCAGAACCAGATCATTCATTTTAGGCAACTCATTATCAGCAAAGAAATTCATATGGAATTACACCTACAGAGTTCCTCACAGATCCTTCAAGGGTAGTATGGTCACAATTTATGAATAACTGAGAGATGGAAACATGAACTAGAAAACATGTATATAAACTGCCCTTGGAAGATGGAACAAAGTCCAAAGAAGGGACTGTAGGATGGAATGACCCAGCCAGATGTTTTTAAATTGTACTAGAGGGATCCTCTTGCATGTTTCCAAGATGACAGGGTTAGGAGAAGATGCTTTCCTAGAACTTGAGTCTCCTTCGTCACCCCCACCTCTATTTTCAGCATCCAGTCAGGGCAATTCCACTTGTCCCTCCTTGACAAAAGCTGCATATCATTGGAACAAAGGACTCTGCAGCTTCAAACACATCAGAACCATCAAGTCCCTCACTGCAGATGACCACCTTTCAAAGGAGGAAGGATGAAAAGGGAGGAAAAGTGACCCCTAAGGGAAAGAAAACTTCTTACATCTTAGAAATCAAAGATGAAACACAGGAGGAAGATATATATCATTAATGCATCAGACAGGCGTAAAAGGTTGTATGTGCCATACTACGTCTTTTTTAAGAGTCTCTTTTCCTGATAATTAGAACTAAGTGAAAGTCCTTAAGAATTAGAGCCCAGTGTAGGAAATAATAATGAAGACGGAAAATCTATATGAAGTGATAGATGAAATATTGAGGAGGAAGTCAGAATCTCCCTCAGCCCTCACAAGAAGCAGAAGAGATAACTCCTCGGTGGGAACACAAAACACCCAAATGAAGACAACTACCCTCCTAAGATAATTTTTAAAAACCAAGATTTATATTACAAAGTTAACTTATTCTATCACTTATTGTGTCAACCATAATAAAAAGAGAGAGGATAGAATAAAATATAAAATAAAAGTGGATAGAGTTCTTAGTAAGGGTATTATTATTTTTTGAAACTTTGGTGATATGAGGTCACTTGTGAAATACTAGAAAGCTGCTGCTCTAAGTTCTATAAGAAGTCAAAAGAGAAATTGTGCCTGTCCATGGACCTATGATTTCCTTTTATTCCAAAATATTTCTCTCCCTTTCTTAGAATGCTCTTAACCCTTAGCTTCTCCAGGAAGCTTTCAGAAGCTAACACCAAATCCAACTCCTTAAGAAGCCTTAGGCTCCAACCCTCAGTAACTTCCTATTTTCATCATATCCATTTACAAAATATGCCACTATGCTAAATCACCCAAAGAGTCTTCACGTGATAGAAGAAAAGCACACTTGAAATGAATTAGTACTCATGATTATTTGTGTCTCTTACAAAGACACTCAGACGAATCCTGGCAAAGAATGTGCTGGACATAGTACACCAGGAAATTAGCCTAGTTTGGGCCACATCTCAGAAAGGATGCAAGATTGAAACCTACAAAATGATGAATGATTCTCAAAACCCATCCGATGGGCAGAAAAGAACACAATCAATATGGTAAAATTTGTAGGAGACCTGAAAGGATTCAATTTTAAAATATCTTCTTCATCAAGACTTCACAATCATGATTAGGTTTTTATCCTTTGTGGTTGGTATCATTCATAAAACTATTAACAGATATTTGACATAAGACATAAGACAACCCATATCTTTACATTAACTTAGTATTGAGAATCTGTCAAAGAATCACAGTTACAAACATACCCTACCAGAAGGACTGACATGAAGAAATTCAGGATAAGTTTTTAGATTCAGGACTATCTTCTTCCTTTTCTCTCCTCATCAGGTTTCAGAAACCCTCCTCATCCTTCAGATGAAGTACAGTCTTGTGATATATAGATTTTTGCTGTACCTCTGAAAGGAATGGAGTCAATACACTCACTGATACTGAAGTGTTAAGGGTGATATATGTTTTCCTTCTCCGGAGAGCTTATATTCTAATAGAGAATACCTAAACATCTATCATTAGCTTCATTTTGGATGAGAATCCCCCTTTGGGTATCCCTCTTAGGATAAGGCAAGACTACAATGTCATCCATGATTGGACCAGGGTCTGTGGCCTAACCGAAGGTCAGCCAATCTATAGCCATAAATCCCACATGAAGAGGTGAGTCAGGCCAATTTGATTCTTCCCTTCATGAACTTGATCACAGAAAAATCAAGAGTCTATTAGGAGTTAGTGGTCAAATTGAAGCTGGAAAACAGAAGATAGAGTCCAAGCTGTATCAAAGCAGCTACAATGAAGCTGCTAGGATGGCTAGTGCAACATAGAGTTAGAAAGAATAAAAGTATGAACACACGTGGAAAATAGTTGGCAGAAAAAAGAAGGAAGCAAGGCCTTATGTCTGGGAGAGATGAGGGATGAGTAGCTGGACTCTGGAGTGGTCTTGGTTCTGGACAACTTCCAAGTTCCCATTTCTGGAGAGGAGGGGTTGTATCCCTACCCCTACAATACTTTGTTTTACACAGAGATAATTGAATTTAACTTTTATTTTTGTAGTCGAAAGGACCAAACTAAATCAGCTCTGGCCTGTATTTTGGAATTTATGCAAACTTGGAGGTCTTTTCAATCCCAAATTGGTTTCTAACTTAAGGTTTGGTGGCAGTGATAAGCAAATAAAAGGTCCCAATATACTACTACTTAAGGATCCCAAGGTTAGTCTCTACCTCAATGATCCTTTGATTTTTGGGTCAGATAGAATTCACACAGGATTTCTTTTGGGAGGTGGAGGGGGGAATGACTGCAAATTAGTTCAGCTTCCCAAGCCTAATATTATTTTTCCACTTGCTAAGCGTTTTGACTCGACTCAAAAACAAAATATTATTTTTGGATGCCTGATTGCTCACCTATTTTTTGGCTCTCATTTAATTCTCAGACACTTATTGAGCATCTACTCTATATCAGGTCCTATTTAGACACTGGGGAAACACAGATACAAAAAAACACAGTCCCTGGCTTTGAAGGACTCCCAGTCTTGTGATGAGGTGGACAAATAAAGGCAAAGAATATCTCCAGATGAACATTAGGCAACTGTGTACAGAGGTAAAGTCATGGACTTGTGATTCCATAAAGACTTTTATAAGAAGTCACATTGGAATAGTAGGGGGCCAGGTGGACTAGTGGAGAAAAGACTGGCAAGTGGGACATCATGTACAAATGAAGGGTATTAATGCACAAGAAACTTCTTTTGAGGGGTTGTAAGGACTTTAACATGGCAGAGTGCAGTGTGCATGAGGCGACAAGGAGCAGAGAAGGCTCAGATTACAAAGGATCTTGTCCATTAAGGGTACAAACTCTACCCTGCAGACAACCGAAAAAATTTAGGCAACAACATGTCATGAGCAGATGTGCCATTTGGAAAAGTCTCTTTTTGGAGTGTGGAAAATGAACTGAAACAGAGATACAAGTTTAGGAAATTTTTGGAGTAGTGCAAGCAAGAACTAAGAAATGCCTTAAGTAAAATAGTAGGGATGGATAAAACAAAAAAATTAAATTTTGCATCAGAATAGAACTGAAAGAATATATTGACCAATTAATATCTGATCCATTTTGTTTGGATAAATTTGGCTACAGCAACACAAATTAATTCTCTTGAAGGGCCAGGCAAGGTATTATTAACATTATAAACACGTCACTTATTTTCACCTTTCATTCATACTATTCTCTGGCACTGTACTGGGACCACATGGAACTTACTAAGGAGAATGGAGCAGAAAGCTTGTTCAAAGAAATAATAGCAGAGAACTTCCCAAACCTCAGGAAGGGGATGGAAATCCATGTGGAAGAGGCTATCAGATCTCCTAAATACATCAATGTAAAAAGACCTACTGCAAGGCATATAGTAGTGAAACTGGCAAAAGTGAATGACAAAGAAAAAATACTAAGGGCAGAAAGGCAGAAAAAAATAACCTACAAAGGAACACCTATCAGGCTTTCAGCAGATTTCTCTGCAGAAACCTTACAGGCTAGGAGAGACTGGAATGATATGTTCAAATCTTTGAAGAACAAAAACTTTGAGCCAAGAATACTCCATCCAGTGAAAATATCCTTCAGATATGATGGAGAAGTAAAAACTCCCAGATAAAAAAAAAAAAGCTAAGGGAGTTCATGGCCACAAGACACCCCCTAGAAGACATCCTCAAGAAGGCCCTCATAACTGCAAAAAAAGGGGGACAAGAAGGGGTACAGAGCATGGAGTAAGGAGGTAATAGGTAGACAAAATCAGAAAATTGTACCTACGTTAGAACAGGTTAACAAATACTCAAGTATAACCTTAAAGATAAAGGGAAGGAATACACCAAAAACAAAGATAATCTTGTCATTTTAACTGTAAACTCACAACACAAGATGGAATAAGATGTGAGGAAAAGAACTTAAGAGGGGAAGAGGAAAGGGACTGAATTGGTTTAGTCTAAGGAAATAAGAGGCCATCAGAAAATGGACTATATTATCTATGAGATTTTGAATATAAACCTCATGGTAACAACTAAACAAAACAGCAAGGCTGGCCAAGTGGCAGAGTAAATAAGTTTGCGTGCTCCACTGCAGCGGCCCAGGGTTTTGCTCGTTCAGACCCTGGGCGCGGACATGGCACTGCTCATCAGGGCACAATGAGGTGGCGTCCCACATGCCACAACTAGAAGGACCTGCAACTAAGATATACAATGATGTACTGGGGGTATTTGGGGAGATAAAGCAGGAAAAAAAAAAGATTGGCAACAGTTGTTAGCTCAGGTGCCAATCTTAAAAAAAAAAAAAAAAACAGCAAAACAGAGACACAAATGATAAATAAGGAGAAAAGAAAGAAACACAACATAAAAAAACTACATAACTCAATTGGTAGACCGAAACACATGGGATGAGAAACAAAGGAAAAGCAGGAGACCCAGAAAACAAGTGATAAATGTCAGTATTAAGCCTTCATATATTGGCAATCATGCTAAATGTAAAGGGATTGAATTCTCCAATAAAAAGACACAGAGTGGTGAGATGGATTAAAGAACATGACCCAGTACAATTCGCCCGCCAGGAAACATGTCTCAGCTCAAACTACAAACACAGGCTCAGAGTGAAGGGATGGAAAATGCTACTTCAAGGTAATGGCAAACAAAAGAAAGCAGGTGTCACAATACTTAGACAAAGTAGACTTCAAGACAAGACAGATAAAGAGAGACAAAGAGGGGCAGTATGTAATGATAAAGGGACACTCCACCAAGAAGACATAATACTTATATATACCTATGCACCCAACACAGGAGCACCAAAGTACATAAAGCAACTATTAACAAACCTAAACAGAGATATTAATAACAACACAATAATAGTAGGGGACCTCAATGCTCCACTCACATCAATGGATAGATCATCCAGACAGGATATCAACAAGGAAACAGTGGAATTAAATGAAAAGCTAGACCAGTTGGACTTAATAGACATATATAGAACACTCCATCCAGAAACAGCAGAATACACATTCTTCTCAAGTGAGCACGGGACATTCTCAAGCATAGACCATATGTTGGGAAACAAGGCAAGCCTCAATCAATTTAAGAAGATTGAAATAATAACAAGCATCTTTTAAAATCACAATGTTATGAAGCTAGAAGTTAATTACAAGAAAAAAGCTGAGAAAGGGACAAAGATATGGAGACTAAACAACATACTATTGAACAACCAATGGATCATTGAATAAATTAAAAGAGAAATCAAAAATATCTGGAGACAAAGGAAAATGAAAGCATAACATACCAACTCATATGGGATGCAGGAAAAGCAGTACCAACAGGGAAATTCATTGCAATACAGGCTCACCCTAAAAAGCAAGAAAAAACACAAATAAGCAATCTTAAACTACACCTAACTCAATTAGAAAAATAAGAACAAACAAAGCCCAATGTCAGCAGAAGAGAGAGAAATAAAAACCAGAGCAGAAATAAATGCAATTGAAACAAAAAAGGCAGTATAAAGGATCAATGAAACAAAGAACTGGTTCTTTGATAAGATAAGCAAAACTGACAAACCCCTAGCCAGACTTACAAAGAAAAAAAGAGAGAAAGCTCAGATAAATAAAATTATAAATGGAAGAGGAGAAATAACAACAGATAGCACAGAAATACAAAGAATTATAAGAGAATACTACAAAAAGCTATATGCCAAGAAAATGGACAATCTAGAAGAAATGGACAAATTCTTAGATTATTACAACCTCCCAAAGCTAAATCAAGAACAAATAGATAATCTGAATAGACCAATCACTAGTAAAGAGATTGAAACAGTAATCAAAAGTATCCCAAAAAATAAAAGCCCAGGACCACATAGCTTCCGTGGAGAATTCTACCAAACTTTCAGAGAAGATGTAATACCTATCCTGTTCAAGCTATTCCGAAAAATTAGGGAAGATACAATGCTTCCTAGCACATTCTACGAGGCCAACATCACTCTGATACCAAAGCCTGAAAAGGACAACACAAAAAAGGAAAGCTACAGGCTAATATTGCTGATGAACATAGATGCAAAAATCCTCAACAAAATATTGGCAACCTGAATACAGCAATACATCAAAAAGATCATACATCACAATCAAGTGGGATTTATACCAGGGACACAGGGATGGTTCAACAACCACAAATCAATGTGATACACCACATTAACACAATGAGGAATAAAAACTACATGATCATCTCAATAGATGCAGAGAAAGCCTATGACAAAATCCAAGAACCATTTATGATAAAAACTCTTAACAAAATGAGGATAGAAGGAAATTACCTCAACATAATAAAGATGGTATATGACAAATCCACAGCAAACATCATACTCAATGGAGAAAAACTGAATGCCATCCCTCTGAGAACAGGAACAAGACAAGTATGCCTACTATCACCATCGCTATTCAACATAGTACTGGAGGTTTTGACCAGAGCAATTAGGCAAGAGAATGGAATAAAAGGAATCCAAATAGGGAGTGAAGAAGTGAAACTCTTGCTGTTTGCAGACAACATGATCTTATACATAGAAAACTCTAAATAATCCATCAGAAAACTTTTAGAAATAATTAACAACTACAGTAAAGTTTCAGGGTACAAAATCAACTTAAAAAATCGTTGCATTTCTATAATCTAGGAATGAACTTAAAGAAAGAGAACTCAAGAATACTAGTCCATTTACAATTGCAACAAAAAGAAGAAATTATCTGGGAATAAATTTAACCAAGGAAGTGAAGGACTTATACAATGAAAACAGTAAGACATTACTGAAAGAAATAGATCATATCATAAAGAGACACAAAGAGGGCCAGCCCGTGGTACAGCAGTTAAGTTTGCACATTCCGCTTCTCGGTGGCCTGGGGTTCGCCAGTTCAGATCTCTGGTGTGGACATGGCACCACTTGGCAAAAGCCATGCTGTGGTAGGCATCCCACATATAAAGTAGAGGAAGATGGGCATGGATGTTAGCTCAGGGCCAGTCTTCCTCAGCAAAAAAGGAGGATTGGCAGTAGTTAGCTCAGTGCTAATCTTCCACACACACACAAAAAAAGAGACAGAAAGAGATTTCATGCACATGGATCGGAAGAATAAATGCAGTTAAAATGTCCATACTACCCAAAGCAATCTATAGATTCAATGCAATCCCAATAAGAATCCCAATGACATTCTTCCCAGAAATAGAACAAAGTATCCTAAAATTCGTATTGGGTAACCAAAGATCCAGAATTGCTAAAGCAATCCTGAGAAAAAAGAACAAAGTTGGAGGCATCACAATACCTGACTTCAAAATGTACTACAAAGCCATAGAAATCAAAACAGCATGGTACTGGTACAAAAACAGACACACAGATCAATGGAACAGAGCTTAAAGCCCAGAAATAAAACCACACATCTACAGACAGCTAATCTTTGACAAAGGTGCCAGGAACATACGATGGAGAAAAGATAGTCTCTTCAATAAATGGTGCTCGGAAAACTGGACATCCACATGCAAAAGAATAAAAGTAGACCATTATCTCACGCCATACACAAAAATAAACTCAAAATGGATCAAAGACTTGAAGATAATCCTAAAACCATAAAACTACTAGAAGATAATATAGGTAGTACACTCTTTGACATCGAACTTAAAAGGATCTTCTCCAATACCATATCTTATCAGACAAGGGAAACAAAAGAAAAAATAAAGAAGTGGGAGTTCAACAGACTAAAGAGCTTCTGCAAGGCAAAAGAAACTAGGATCAAAACAAAGAGACAACCCACCAACTGAGAGAAAATATTTGCGAATCATATATCTGACCAGGGATTAATCTCCATAATATGTAAGGAACTCACACAACTGAACAACAAAAAAACAAACAGCCCAATCAAGAAATGGGCAGAGGATACGAACAGATATTTTTCCAAAGAGGATAGACAGATGGCCAATAAACACATGAAAAGATGTTCAACATCACTAATCATCAGGGAAATGCAAATCAAAATTACACTAAGATACTACCTTACACCTGCTAAAATGGCTATAATCACTAAGACTAAAAATAACAAATGGTGGAGAGGACGTGGAGAAAAGCAAACCCTCATACACTGCTGGTGGGAATGCAAACTGGTGCAGCCACTATGGAAAACAGCATGGAGATTCCTCAAAAAACTGAAAATAGAAATAAGATATGACCCAGCTATCCCACTACTGGGTATCTACCCAACCAACTTGAAATCAACAATCCAAAGTAGCATATGTACCCCTATGTTCATTGCAACAATATTCACAATAGCCAAGACATGGAAGCAATCCAAGTGCCCATCGACCGATGATTGGATAAAGAAGATGTGGTATATATATACAATGGAATACTACTCAGCCATAAAAAAGACAAAATCATCCCATTTGCAGCAACATGGGTGGACCTGGAGGGTATTATGCTAAGCAAAATAAGCCAGACTGAGAAAGACAAACACCAGATGATTTCACTTTTATGTGGAATATAAACAAACACATGGACAAAAAAAACAGTTCAGTGGTTACCAGTGGAAGAGGTTGGGGGGTGGGCACAGGGGGAGAAGGGGAGCACTTATGTAGTGACAGACAAAATAATGTACAACTGAAATTTTGCAATGATGTAAACTTTTATGAACTCAATAAAAAAACAAACAAAAAGTGGAATTTACTCTTTTGTAAGGGAAATTTTAAAAAATGATATTGAGGAATTAGCTATATTTTCTTAGAGGTATATTTCAGTATGACAGGGAAAAACAGATGACAAATGGTTCTTGAGAATGTAAGGATAAATCAGTATATGAAAGCAGTCCCCTCATCTTTCTTATCACCATTTTGTCAGAATGAAAAATATATCAGTTTTCTTTCTCTTTACAGATTCTGTATTTTATATATTCTAAACACATGATTGTTCTGCATATACTTTATAAATGCTCAGCAGTAATAACCAGTCTTAAAATTAAACTAAGATCACCTCTGCATTGTGGTATCAATACTTTCTTTCAGGGAAAAGATAAGAACCTATCTTGCTTCTCATAATTTATAATATTCCTTATGTTGCCATCTCCTCACTACTTTTAAACATTTTCTCACAGAAAGTTACTATAGCTGTGTTTTTTTAAATTATGGAGATATATATACACACACACACATATATATGTACATAATTTGCCATTTTAAGTGTATAATCCAGTCTCAGTGAGTACATTCATAATGTTGTGCAACCATCACTACTATCTATATCCAAAACTTTCTCATTCTCTCCAAACAAACTGTATAACCATTAAGCAATATGTCCCTATTTCCAGTCACATATTCCCTGGTAACCTTTAACTACTTTCTCTTTCTATGAATTTGCCTATTCTAGGTATTTCATATAAGTGGAATCATGTAATATTTTCCTTTCTGTCTGGCTTATTTCACTTAGTATAATTTTTTCAAGGTTTAGCCATGTTGTAGATTGTATCAGAAATTGATTCCTTTTTTATGGCTCAGTAATATCCCACTTTATGTATATACCATGCTTTATTTATGCACTCATCAATTGATTGACACTTGGGTTGTTTCCACCTTTTGGCTATTGTAAATAATGCTGCAATGAACATTGGCATACAAGTATCTGAGTCCCTGGTTTCAATTCTTTGGGGAACTTTAGCTGTTTTTAATTTCAGAAATACAATTAATTGGTCAAAATTTGCACAACTCATTCACTTCCTATGTTTTGCAAATCATCTCATAGTCCTGATAGAATCCAGTAGCAATTACTCCATTGGTCTATAAATCAGCAGACACTCACCTACAACAGGCACCTCTCAGTCCCGTAGACCATGAACTGCCTCAGAAGGCAGAAGACCCAGTGGGGTTACAGGATTCACTCTCCCCTCCTCGACTGACCATGATCAGGTGTCTTCTTGTGACTCAGCTTCCCCATTTGTCAAACAGAGAAAAAATTTTTGCCATGTTTATCTAACATGAATGTCATGATGGTCAAATGAAGCAATGTTTGGAAAACATTTTGAAATGCAAAGCTGTATATATCACAAAATGTTATTTTTGAATTCTAAAACAGCTGTTTTCATGCCATGCATCTGCAAATAAGACTGAAATCATTTGGGTCCAGAAGCACCGGTTCCCTTGTCCTCGTGGTGTTAAAATAATGAGCCAACCACAAACATCCCCCATATAGTGCAATATCCAGTTCACTACATGTAGATGGTGGGTTGATGTTTGCTCATTATGCTCTCATACACTTGGGGTCACACAGAACTCACTCTGAATCTTACTTGATCATCTGAGCTTTTATCTGGCAAGATGCCAGGATTATCATGGCTGCTCAAGTTCTGTCTATACAGTACTGCTCCCCAGGAATACTCTTTGTTCTTGGAGTTTTTATGGTACTTTGTGCTACATGAACTCTATAATAATGACTTTTATGCTTTCTGTTATTAATTATTATTATTTTCTCCGAATGGAGATTAAGTTTCCTGAAGAAAGGAGCCATGACTAGCCTATCACTATATACCCCAGAAAGCATCAAATATTGCTTTGCCCTTTAAATACCCAGTAATCTCCTGCTGTTGATGATGAGGATGTGGATGATGATGATCATAACAATGGAACAATGGTGATGGCTAACTCTTACTAACAAATATCAAGTTCCGGGCATTCTTATAGTTCCTATGTATTAACTCAATTATTCATAAAGTAACCCTCATGAATGAAGTAACCCTCATCATGAAGTAGATAATTACCCTCATTTTACAGATGGATCAGCAGAGGCAGAGAAAGTTGACCCACTTGTTCCAAATTACACAACTGTGTCAAGTTCAGGATCCAAAGCAGGCATCTGGTTGCAGAGTTCAGGCTTGGAATGTCTACTCTATTATGCCTATCCAGTGAAAGATCTAGGGCAATGTAAGTGGAATTCTAGTATTCAGAAAGTGAGCAGAGCACATTACTAGAACCAATGGGGCACGCAGAAATGAGCTTGGTTCCGATTCAGAGAGGGCTTACCATGGATATCATCGTATGCTTCTGGATGGTGTGGGAACTGGAGACAGAATGTGGGTATTCTGACTGTGTTGGTATGTACAGATATTGCTCCTGAGACCAGAGTGAGGCATCAGATGTGTTCTGATTCTGGCCTGAGCAGGATGTCTGGGGAAGTTCTGGCATTCAGGTCTGGCTCCAGACTCATCATCTCGCATTTTACCTCCTGTTATAAATCCACCGCTTATAATTACTTTGAAACCTTTTACAAACCACCCTATACTTATCTGCCCAAACACACATTAGAGCTTTTTGTTTGTTTGTTTGTTTGTTTTCTAGTGAAAGTTTAGAAAGATGGTCTTCATTTCAATACCTAGCTACCATAAATAAACCACTATGTGTGAATTCTTTGAAATAGCATGAAATTTGACAGCAACTCCAAGGAAACTGCTCCTGAGAAAACACTGTGAGCAACAGCCTTCCTCAGTGAGGTATCCAGGCTGCTCACCCCGGTCCAAGTTTTCAGTTTAACACAAGAGCTGTACCCAAGGTGAGATGTACACTTTTCACAGTGTGTGACTTCCTCCTAAGGGGTGTGGAGAACAGAGGGAAAAAGGCCCAGAAGAGTTGTAAAAATTACATACAAGAGATGCAAACCAATGCCTGAGGGGTTGCTGTCTCTGCCTTGTTACCCACATGCTGTTTGAGAAAGTCTTTTACATGGACTGCTGGGGATACTTGTGCAGGAGGACAATCCTAAGAACAACTTCAATGAAAGTACAGTTACTGGATAGGACAATCGAGAACAATTGCTTGGCAAGGGTAGCACCATCAAATGTAAGCTACCAACCTGTGCCTGCTTGATGGGATCACAGACAGAATAGGATACAGAGGGGGAAAAGTTAACATACTTGTTTAAAATATGCCAGACCCTGTACCAGCCCCCCTGCTGACACTCATACTGCACAGAATCCTCATAAGTCCTCTCTCAGGTGGAGCAATGTTTCATTTGACAAAGAAACTGAGGTGTAGAAAGGTCAAGTTGTTGAGATAAAGTCAAAGAGGCCCACATCTCAAATCAGTTTTTTGCTCCAAACCCCACACTATACTGTATTTGGTGTGCTTGGCACTAGGGATCTGAAAGAAGCTCTTTTCAGGCAAGGATGACAGTGGTTTGCATTTTCCTCAGGTGGCAGAATGCAGTCTACTGAATCAGAGAAAGTTCAAATTCCTAAATATGTGGTATGACTACAAAAAAGGAGTCATTGACATAAATAAGTTCTTGTGCTAAAATCCATCTGTGTGGCCCATTGCCAAGCAAGTCCTATCCCAACTGCACTTATTCCAGAGATCTTATATTGAGAAGCAAAATGCATTTGGAATACGACTTAGCATGATATCCTAAGACCTTTAGTAATTCCCTTAGATAATCAACAGTAGTAAATCTTTGGACTTTGTGGCTACATTAGATTTTTGAAAAAATTATTCATAAAGTTGTGTAAATTTACAATGAACAATGCTGTTGTTAAGTTGTATGATACTCTTTGGGTCTATCAACCAGTGACAACGAAGATAAGAGATCCAAATATGAGTCATAAGTGATTCTGAACACAATTCCCAGGAGAAAAAGTCACAGCAGAGGGAAAGCCTACCACGTACCAGTCCTTGTACAGAATGCAGCCATTTTGTTTAGAGGTATAAATCCTGGCATTTAAAACAATATTCTTCTTACTTAATAGTTACAGTCATGTGTCACTTAACAACTGGGATATGTTCAGAAAAATGCATCAGGCGATTTTGTCATTGTGTAAACATCGTAGAGTGTACTTACACAAACCCAGATGGTATAGCTTACTGCACACCTAGGCGATATGGTACTAATCTTATGGGACCACTGTTATATATGCGGTCCATCATTGACCAAAATGTCATTATGTGAAGCATGAAGGTATATGTCTACCACTTACTAGCCATGTACCTTTAGTCAAGTTTCTTAATCTGCCTCAATTTCCTTATCAGTAATAATGGGATAATAATTGTCCTTACCTCATGAGGTAGCTGTGAGGATTACAAGTTAATATTTGTAAAATACTTCACACATAGTGAGCAATCAATTAATGTTGACTCTTGCATTGTATTAGTGGAACAAGAAGAAGTAAGCAAATAGAGAAGTGTCAATACTGTGGTTTTCCTAGGAATTACTTTTAGCCTAGAAATATGTTGTTTTTGGAGTGGTAATGAACTCATTAATCACCATTATTAATTAAATCCCAACGTAAATTAAAATAGTAACTAATTAATTATCAGTTGGCATGATCATGGCTATCATTTATTCAGCAACTACATGAGACCATGCTCTGTGCTGGGTACATCACCCCCAGTCTCTACAGCAGCCCTGCAGAGATGTCAGTTTCTCAAATAAAGGAACTGAGATTCAGCACAGTCGTGACTTGTCTAAGACGATAGATAAAGTGAAGGGCAGAGCACCAGCCCAGGTCCTGCTGTTCCCAAAGTGCAGAACCTTCTGCACTCATGCCACCAGTAGGCCTATATTTCAGCCTTGTTAATGGGGTGTGTTTTAAGAGAAGCTTCCCCAGAAAGAATCACTTCTTAAGTCCTTAGCCTAAGTCTTTCTGAAGCCCAAAGGAACAAATTTATAATTTACATTTGCATGTAGTCTAACACTAAAAAGCTCTGTGATAGGAACCTTTAAAAACACTAATACTAAAATAAAAGTAAGAGTGATGGATATTCTGCTTACAGTAATGACAGGCCAGCTATACTTTCATGCATTTCAGTGTGATTTCTCCTTTTGGCCCATTTGAATAAAGTTATGGAGAATAAACAGTTACTTTACTTTAATCTATGCTAAATATAACTTTTCTTTCAAAATATCCTGCTGACTATTCTTAACATGTATTGAGAGTTATAAAATGCTCTCAGCTCTGAACAGAATATAAGCATTATTATTCAAAACAAGGGCCTAATATGCTTATTATCTCAATAGGAAACAACATGATCTACTCCAGCTTTTTAGAATTGTTTTTTCAAAGAATCATCCCCCAAGCAGTTATTGCACGTGGGGTTCTTCATTTAAAACTAAATCCATCTGAGGACAAATGGTCTAAGAGTTAGACCAAATCATAGGAATTGCCAACATGCTCGTCAACAAGCAAGTCTTTTAAATAGGCAACATGTTCCACCCTCAATGTGATTAAAAGTTAGGTTTCCATTCAGTGCCTTCCCAGTGTTCAGTGGAGACATCAATATCCTTTTCTCAGAGTTTATCTTGGATTCAAAAATAAAACTGAGACTCTGCAATCTAAACCAAATTATCATCAGTACCACAGTAAGAAAGGCTCACATGAAAACGACACTGTTTTTCTGTTGTTGTTAAATTCACATGCATGGCATGCTACTCTAAATATTTCTGTATTTCTATATGTCTGTCCCAGTAAGTGATGGCCTTCAAAGCCATCACCTCAGAAAGCCATATTCTTATCCCCATGATACCTCCACTGAAGGTAACTCAAGAACATGCTGACCAGGGTCAGTTTGGGAACTACAATAGAAAATCAGTCACAAAATTTTATAATCACACATCTCATTTTTTTTAACCCTACACAAAGCTATGTAGATTGATCAACCATGATATTCTCCATACTTGCCTTCAAATGATTAGATCTTCACACACATAGCACACACACACACACACTACACACCACAAACACACATACACACACAACAAACAACACAAACATACATAAACACACAACGCACACATACATACACACAAACCACATATATATATATACACCACACATACCATACCCACAGATATACACATCACACACAGACACGTACACACAACACACATACTATACACACAAGTACCACACACATACACATCACCCACACACACATGCACACAGACATACACACATACATAGAAGCACATATGTGTCTTTCCTTAAAGGACTGTAATTTAATGTCATTCAACATTTTCGAAAAATGGCTTGAAAATGTTCAAACACTTTCAAATATGTTTGGAGCAATAGCACCCTTAGTAGAATGAGTGTATTACTTCATAGGCAACCCCTGTGAAGGTGAAAACACCTATTTGGATAAATAAGTTCTATATTGACTGCTAAAAAGTCACATCATCTTATAGTCCAATGTTTTCACTTGTCTCTATTTTTCATGTGAAGAAACAGATATAAGTGCTATATTCATGATAAATAGGATTACATATGACTATACATTTATATTAGTAAAGATGCAGTGTTATAACAGCATTTTGAGTCCCATTGTTCCTGCCTGAGTTTTCTTCAACCTGATTATGAAAACAAGGCAGTAAGCAAATTCTTCAAAGAGGACATCTGATCCAACAGCATAGGAAAGTCATTTAGAATTTTTTGGCATGTGAAAACTGTTTCTCAAAGTCTTCTGAGTTAATTTTTTTTTCACTTGGCAAGTTGATAAATGGGCATGATATTTCAGTGCTCGTTCTTCATGTATATGGAGTCAGGGTCTCCTCTCCTATGTCTTGGAGTTATAGCTGATCATCAAAACTGCTCACTGTTTTTCCTTTCCACATTTAGAGAACTGACTGTTTACATATCTCCCACTTAATGAAAGAAAGTGGTCATTTAATTCACTGGGATCTGACTTTTTCTCTCCAAGTCAGCTAAGCCACATCCATCACAGGTGCAATGGGGGTAGTGAACTGCCTTTCCTCACTGTTATTTAGCAAACATGTGAGGAAACTCTTGTTAGTCAGAGGAGCAGTCCTCTAGCATATTACATGCCAGCAAGGTTATTTCACATTTGTACAGAAAAAGCAAACACACCAACAGACTACATCAAGATTATTCAGAACTCCTGGACAAGAACAGAGATGACTCTATAGTCTTTCCCACCTTTTTAATTTCACTTTTTTTAACTAAAGGAACAAATGGATCTTTCCAAACTAATCATTCCTTCTGTTTGTCTGTGAAAGAGTATTACATACAGTCTGATTTTTTTTAACAGTTCAGATGAATTCTGGGGATTGGCAGGATAGACAATGTGCTAATACAAATACAGTTAAGCCTCATTATTCACAGATTGCTTATTGATCCTTATTTTTCCTTATTACAAATTTTCCTATTTGCTAACATTTATTGGTAACCCAAAAATCAATGCTCGTGACACGTTTTTAGTCATTCCTGGACATAGATAGAGTGTAAAAAAATTTGAGTTGCTCATATTTCCAGCTGAGGTCCAAAAAGGCAATGCTCTGTCTTCTTGTTTCACATCCATACTCTAAACCAGAATCGTTTCCACGATCTTTTTAGTGCCAAATTTTACACATTTTTGTGCTTTTTAGTGATGATTTTGCTGTTTAAAATGACCCCTAAACATAATACTGAGGTACTTTCTAATATTGCCTATCACCAGAAGACTATGAAGTGCCTTATAGAGAAAATACTTGTGTTAGATAAGCTTTGTTCAGTTATGAGTTGCAGTGCTGTTGACCATAAGTTCAATGTTAATGAACAAACAATAGATATTCAATAAGGAGTCTTTAAACAAAAATCACATAAAAGGAGATTATGTATTGATTGGTATATGAAAATGATGTGACCAGAGGCTTGCAGAAACCTAACCCTGCATTTCTGCTGGGAGCAATGATTTCATTATTCACTAATTCAGTGTTCATGGTGACTTTATAGAACATAACTACTTCTTCCTCACCTAAATCTGAGTGGATGTTCCATTGCACTCCAGCATTCTTTACCCCAGAATCAGAACAGTACTCTCATGTCCAATTTAATTCTTGACCTCATCAATACTATTTAATAATGAATACTATTTTGGCTGTGGAAAGGGAAATGTTCTTTCCTCAACTTTACCCATACTATCCGCACTGTGACACTAAAGGACATTTGATTTTTGAGAGGCATAAGGGACATTAACACTAGGTAGACCCAAGTTTGAATTCAAGATTTTCCATTTTTATCTGGGAAAATCTGGGAAAAATCAGCAATTCTGAATCAAAATTGTCTCGTTTCTAAAACGAGAATAATAACTACCCATGGGGTTTTAGTATGTATTTCTAAGGTAGCACCCATAAGTTTGAGACAAAATAGGTACATCATCAACGAAAGTGTTTCACTGTTTTAGCAAAACCATCATCATCATCATCCATAGGTTAGCCTGGAAGTGCTCATCGTATTCTTTCATATTCACATCCTTTCTAAGTTAAACAGATACCTTCTAGGCAATAGCAAGATCTTAACAAACTCATATACAAGAGCCACAGGAGGAAAGCATGGATTCCTAAGAGTTTTAAAACTGGTGTCTGAATTCTTAGCTATTAGACTTGGAGAGGACTGGGGCAGTGGGTAAGGGGAGGAAGAAAGGCCATGATCACAGGCCAACATGGGAGCAGCATTCCTGGTTTGATAATTTTTAGAAATTTTAACATTTATTATGAATGAACAATTAATTTTGTTACAGTTGTAACAATTCCCAAAACAAATGGTTCAGAGAAGAATGGTCTAAACCAATATGACTTTTAGAAAAAAATCAGGAAATTTGCTTGTGTGAGAACCACAGTAGAGCCTGTCCTCAGATCTCCATTTCTAGAGACACAGCTGCTGACCTTGGACATGAAAGTGCACCAGGGGCAAGTATACATAAGGACAGTCAAGGGAACTGAAGGGCAGAGAATGTTTGACATCTACTGCAGTCTTTGAATCCAACTCTAGGATGATCATGTTTGTCAGAAATGTGGCTCAATGGCCTATGATTATGCTAGAGCATGCTAAGATTGATGGAGACAAAGGGTTATGTACTTTAAAAAAAGGTTCAGTTTTAATTTTAAAACATTATTCCTGACATTTTGTAATGAAATATAAAAAAAGCAGTAACTTCAGATCTCGCTAGGTTTAAAATTATACTCATGATTTCTCAGAACCAGGTTTGAAACCTAAGGTACATGTAGATATTGAAATGCTTTTCAAAGAAAGTAAGTTAAAAATCAAGACAGATTTGCAGATTTTGGTAACTAGTGTCGGAGGACATGAAAACAAATCTTAGTTTGCATGTCTGAATTTAACTTACTGAAGAATTAAATCTTCTTCTTATGTGCATGGAAGAATCCCACTTTAGTAAATGTTAAAATTCAGGGCATAAAACTTCTTGGTGCTAAGAAGCCAAGGACTCCCCTCATCAGCAGGCAAGAGTTCTCAGCGGCTATGCAGATGTTCAGAGGGTGAATGGATGGACCTAAATTCTTAGAAATAGCTGAGTTGTAAACAAGAACAGCTCTAGTTTGAAATGGGTCCTGCATATCCTGTTGTGGGGAAACTGGCTATCATACTTGCATGTGTAATAATCTTGTTGGTATTATTATGACTTGAGAATAGTGTTATGATAGAATCCCATCAAAATGCTAATCAGAACTTATGAACTTGGAATAAAGTTTCCATTTTGCAATGAGAAACTGTGAATAGAGGAAAGGAATTGAGATAAGACCATAGAATTCTATAGTTTAAAAGGTCCTTGGAGATCAGTTAATATCAACCTGGACATTTTCTGTTGAGGATCCTGAGTTCTCAGGACTTCTCTAAATCAGTGAGAGAGCAAGTGCAGAAACTATCCTGCTTCCTGATGCAGCGCTGTCTATTACCACATGGCACAGCTAACTCTGAACAAGACACCCTTGTTATCTGGCTTCTTGGCTTTCTGGAAAAGAGCAGTAAAGGCAGGGACAAACATTTATAGTGAGATGACTAGAATTGTTTCCTGTGGAATGAAGTTTTTCTCCTAATGGTTAGTACTGCTATGACTATGTCTTCCTACTTATGCCAGTCTGACTATAATGTCCTGGTTAAATGTCAAGAAAAATCATTCTAAGGAACAAACCATTACTCACCACTCCCCAGTCTCTTAAACATAAAAAACAAACTAAGTGTATACTTTGCTTTGAAATTGTAGTTTAAAATATGCTGCTTATTAGTAAAAGCGGACACAATCAAATAATCCATAGAATGTGAAGACAATTATTTATTCTCTTTTCTTGTTGTAATCTTACAAAATGAGGTGCATTGCTATACAGGTAATTATCCACCAATAAGGCTGTATTTTGCTTCAGTATAAAAAGTTCAGTGCTTCAAAGTGTGGGTAATTTCTACTTGACAATTTTAAAGCTAATGGCCATGATAATGGGGAGAGAAACACTTATCTTGTTGCACAGAATGGATGGCGCTCTAGCAGAGCTGGCTGTGACACAAATCATGTTTTGTCATTAACTTCTATTGTCTTTGGGAGAATAGCCCTCTGGCCCTGATCCTCCATCTAAAGCTCTTTCCCTCACATCTGGAGCTCCTCTTTCTCCATTCTGCTTCCTTCACTGTGTTGTTGAACATCACACAGCTAGTTGGCAGAGAGGCTGAGCTGAACAAAGAGGGTGTACCCTCCAGGACTGTGAATTTCAAATTGATTGGATTCAAACTGATACAGATCAAAAGATGCTGGGGACAAAGGGAAGGTGAGAGATGAGCATCAACAAATATTTATTGTGTGCACATATCAATGAAACTCTTCTATATTCTAGATAAGTAAGGTTGAATGTACCTAAAGCCCTTTGTGAGGAAAGTGGTAAAAGAAACTCTACTAGGATCAAAATAAAATGAATGAATTTGCTTGAGAACATGTGAATCTCTGTGCTTCTGGTTTGAGGAAAGTGGTCTCACAAAGCAGAATTTCTGGGAGTTCCGTGTAGCAGAAACCTCCATAAACCTGAGGACATGTTGGGTTTCAGGGTTGGATGTGGGGAGAGAAGAGGCTTGTGATGCAGCATGAGGATACCACAGGAACACCTGCCAGCTCACCATTCTATTACCAACTTTGGGCAGAGGGGCGGTCATTGTTATGGTCACCTCTCATCCATCTGTGGTTCTTTCTGTGACCCTCTTTTCTAAGGATTTTAAATACCTATGTATGTTTCCCCTCAATAACACTACTAATGGGCTCCCCGTGCACGGCTTACCTACAATGGGATTTTCGAAATGAACTTTAATGAAATTCTGAAGATCTCAAAATTTCTAAAATTGAATTCTAAATAAGCAAAGGAAAATTTGGCTGCATGCTTAGCAATGAATCTTTAGGTGAAATTTCAGTAGCCAGTGCACTACTCATAAAACCACCTTCATATAATTTTTACTTAGGCAGTGTACAAAATGCTTCCCTTTGGATTTATGTCGTTTTCAATTACACTAGTAAAGTATATGAAGCTAAATTTACAGCCGTCCCAAAAAGGCCATGGTAAGTAACAGAGGTGTGTTCTCTGTAGTCTGAAGTAATGTACTAAGTGAAGAATGATTTTCACTTTGATGAACATTCCAATTAATTAAAAGTAAATATTAGGAGAGAGCCCTATGAAAATGGATGGAGCACACAGGCCTATTTTAGCAGAAGACAGAATGCTTATGTAGACATTTAGTTCAGTTCAAGGCACTGCACTAGCATGAAGACTCACAGGTGAATAAATAAATCTTGTTCTCAAGAAGCTGATTATTTATCCAGGGAGACAGATATATAGATTATACCAAGATACAGGATGAAGAGGGAATTTTGAGAACTTTTTACTTCAAACTAGGAAACTCGCTATGGTGGTCCTTTGATATAACCTAAGGGTTTTGGTTACAGACTTTATCCAAAGCATCTCGTTAATAAGTCAATCTTCTGTAAGGTAAATCCATGGCAGGGAATCCTGGAGATAGAAACACCTCCAGGTCTCACTGAATCATATTGTCCTCCTTCATTTGATTTTTTCCTTCAGAGTATGTTGACTTTACTTTCAGATCCAACATTTGAGACATTTTTGTGTCATTTGTGTCATTTTATGGGAGTGGCAGCCTGTTGTCTTGTGTCTAGAATTGACCCTCTGACTTTCTCTGCAACTCTCTTACAACTGCCAAGGGAGGCATGTTCTGTGTCTCAGTGATTGCTGTGGCACTGTCGGCCCCACTGAGCAGGTGTGCTCCTTGTAAACTGATTTCTCTGCAGTACCCAAGATAAGGTGGAGGAGCTGTGCTGTCAAAATGATAAGTGTTTCCTGTCCATCCTGGGGCCTTATCTTGAACCTTCCTGATCACTGCTGGCCTCCGTGTATCCTGCTTCTTGCTCTCCTCACTGTTCCACATCCTGAGTAACAGCAAATCACACTCAAACTCAACACTTGCCCACTCCAATTTCAACACATTTTCCTGCTTGCCACAGCCAGTGGTACAACTCTCATCTTTGCCCCCTCCCTATATGATTGGATTGATAAGTAAGTGGGGTGTCGTTGAATCCTTCAACTCAGTTGAGACAAAATAAATTGATAATAGTCAATTTACATAGACTATTTCTGGAGCTTAAATTTTTGAGCTGTCAGTCTTCCCTCTGATTAGTGAAGTCTTCTGAGTTGGAGTAACAGAAACAACATCCTGGGACCCTGGAAACTTCCCATGAAAGTGCTTAGAATGTTGAATATGAACCCAATCTTTAATCACAGCTCATTACTATTGCAGTATATCTTTTTCACTTAATTTAATAAACCACCTCTCTTTTGGAAATGGAGATTTTCAATAAAAAGAGAGTCTGCACAGGCTTGGATAGTGTTGTGGGTGATAAAAGAGACACATGTGCTGAAGGATTGAAAGGCTCTGTTCTCGCAGGTTGTGTGCCTTGGAACGGGGCTGAGCTCTTGATCCAGGGTGGAATTCCTCAACAAACACAGTTAAAGTGAGGACACCTGTACTTGTTTTCACAGAGGAAAAATCATCCCCTTCTTTGCATCAGCACCCCTTTACCTGACTCCTCCTTTTCATGTGTTAGTACAAACTCTGTGACATTAAGGCTGCGTCAAAGCTTCTTCTGCTCTTAGGAAAAAACTTCCTGTGCTTCTGGCCCTGAATGTACTGGACATTTCAGCCTAAAACCTGAGCAGCCTCTGGGGAACTGGGCAACTGGACAAGTCATTCACCTTCAGGTACTTGGAAGAACTGAAGTAGATATTTCTCAGGCCCTTACCAGCTTCTAGATTCTGTGATCCTGAGTTGTTACTCCACTGCCTACATATGTTGTATTTTGTTTTTCTTTAGAAAAGTGATTTTTTTCCTTCTATCCATTCAAAATGCTTTTTCCTATATTACCTGTTCAGAAGAAGTAATAATCATGATAAATAAATGACAATAATATATATTGGAGTATATGAGGAAGCCATTTGGGTTAAAATGAGTTTGGCCTGGCTGTATTTCCAAAAGGGCCTGACGTGGCCTATTGAGAATGCGTTGTACATCTACTTTAAATATTCACTATGTCCCAAAGACAAAACCAATGCCCTTAAAGATAAGGATGTAACTTCCCCCACATTGGCATTTCCTTAAGGATAAGTGTCTCTCCCTAAACTAAGGATTGATTGCTGACCTGTTGTGCTCACCTTTTGACCATCACCTTGCAACCTCCGACCTTCTGTGTTCACCAAATTGCTGTGCCAGCAAAGCAATGTCATGACTATTGTAAAAGGGACATTCTAATCATATGTGATGCATACTCTTTGATGGTATGTAACCACTCTGTACACCCCTACTTCTTTGGAGTATTCCCTTCCTTTGTAAAACTCCCTCGGGCTATATGGTCCTCAGGGTTGGCTCATAATAAACTCACCCCAATTTTGATTTATAGATTGATTATGGATTATTTGTGTCAACAATCAGATTTTCTAAATTGATATAAGACATTATTCCTGCATAGCAACCTGGCATAATCAGATTGACAACAATAGCGCATGCTGCAAAATCAGATGACAACACTCTCTTTAACTCAATAACAGCATTATTAAATACACTTAATGGTTATATAACATGGTGAATATGGAAAACTAACAACATAAGACCAAAATCATGTTCCTCTTTGAACATGCTGAATTTAATCTACCACCTTTAATTTGAAGGGAAAATGAAAATTGGTCATGAAAAGAAGCGTGAAATGAAAGTCTTTGTGATTAGCCCACAGTTTAAAGCATATCCAAATAATGGCTGTAAGGACAGTCATTCTTTCTATTTACAAATAGAATACATATTTCCTTTGTATTATTTCTTATTATTTAGGTTTAACACTGGAAGAAGTAAGTCATTTTTATAGCACCAATTTTATATCAGATTCCTAGGAACTGTGAAAAAGCAGCTATATTTTGCTGCTTTTCTTAAAAATCACGTTTCCTAATTGCAATGCAGATTTCCAATTTGTACCTCTGGGATTTGGGGAAAGCATTCAATAACTCCATTATTTCTTGGAACTACTGTTTGTTTTTTAAAAAATTGAGCAATAGTCTAATACAGATTTGGATAGGTTGTATAGATCTTAAGGTACTTTGTCCAAACTCGTATTTTTAAAGGAAAGAAAATTGAAGCCCACAGAAATTGAGGAAGTTGTCCATGACCACGAGGATAGTTGATAGCAACACCCAAACTGCAAATTAATCAGCAAATGCACGGTGAGACCAGCTCAGTGCTAGAATCCACAGTGTACAAGTTTATTCTCCTGGGTTCTATGTGGTTAAACCTACTTTGATGGCACAGTATGATTCTACAAAGTACTGTGACCCAGGAAGCAGCAGAGCAAGGGGAATGAAGACTGGATGAGTACCTACTATGTGCCCGGCATTGTACTGGGCACTTTACAAACTTTGCTTTATTCAGTTATACCAAGAACTCTAAAAGCTGACCATTGAAATTAGGTCAGCGTAGGCAAAAATCATAAGTTTTAGAATCAGAAAGCCTGGGTGGAAATACTAGCCTCTCCACTTACCAACTGCATGATTTTAGCCAATACTTACTTCTCTGATCTTCAGTTTCACCATTTGTAGAATGAGGATTGCAATGTTATCTTAGTGGAGCATTTTTGAGAATTAAATCAGTAGCTTATAACGAGTGTCTTTCAGAGCACAAGGAATAGCATAGGAGATTTAAAAATAACAGTTAAAATCTCAATATTACAGATTTTTTAAAAAAGACTCATACAATAGGAGACTTGCGCAGAAGCCTATTAGAGAGAAGTGGTTGAGTCAGCGGTCACTCCAGGTCTGACTGCCTCCAGGGCTCGCCTTTTCATCTGCTAATCTGCCTTGTCTAGCTCTACAATGCAATCCTGTGTCAAAAATATCAACAAGGCAATTTTAAAAGTTCTCATACAGCATGTCACTAGGTCCAGTGTTGTGAATTTAAAATCAGGTTATTGAAACAATAATTGGTTTGAATAGAAATTTCTTTAAAAAATATGGAAGCATTTTGTGGAACATACATTGCTCTGAACATAGTATGTCATAATAGAAAAAAATCATGGTTGTAAAAGCAGTGGCTTTCTCCAAAGGTCTCTTCCCACAGTTCCCCCAGTCTGAATCCCACTATTTAGACCTTGATCCTGGGCTGTCTAATTTACCACCTTCCTTCATGTAGATATTTGTCTCCCTAACAATGTCGAGGCAACGTTGATGGCAAGGATAATCATTTTTATATTCCTCTAGAACATAGAAAACACTGGGTATCTTTTAGAACCAAAAAATTTCAGGCTTGAAAAAGATTTTAGAGTTGATAACTTAATCTAGTGGCTTTCAAATATTTTCTGCTCAGGGCCTCCTTACCTCTTCACTTCTTCAAGATTTGTCAGTTACAGAGACGTACCTCACATGTGGCTGCCCAAGTTATCTGTAGACCCTGCCATTGTATATGGTGCGCTTTTAGGGAACTGTCTTTGTTTTGGTCCTTTATCTTGTCTTATCTCTTGCTAGTTAAATATAGGAGCAAAATAATTGCCAAAGTAGTAACAAAAAGTCAGAGTGAAAAAGTTTGAAGTTTGAAAGAATATTCACTTGTACATATTTTTTTACAAAAAATACAATAAAACTTAAGTAATACACTATAATGGAATCAATTATTTTCCTTTTCCTTATCTCCCTTTTCTGATCCAAGAAAGTCTTCTGGTCAAAACAATAATTTTAAGCTTACTTTATGTAAGTGAGCTACATTATCACTTAAGAATTTTTTGATAGTTGGTAATATAATCTATGATATAGTAATATTGAATATTATGATTGGACAAATTTGCTAAAAGTTATAACACAATTATCTACATCTGTATTTCTTGACCTTACAGTATATGAGGGAATGTTAAATGGTTCATTTCTATAAAATAAATTCAAGTAACTTCTCTTTCTTATTAGAAAACATACCAAGGACTTGAGTGGCACAAGCCACAGTGGGGACATGTCTGAAGGGGCCTTCTTTGCGCCCAATGATCTGAAAAGGCAGCACTATGTTTCATTTCAGAGAAACTTTGTTCGCTTAAACCTCCTCATCCTCATCATCATAATCATCAACACCATCATCATCATCATCACAATAGTCAACAACACCATCATCTTCATCATCATAATCATGATCCTCACCATCATATCATCACAATTGTCCTCACATCATCATCATGATCACCACCAGGATCATCACTGTCATCATCTTCATCATGATCACTATGATCATAACCATCGTCACAGCAATCAATTTGGGCCCTCCTCACTCTATGCCAGGCAGCATGGTAAGCTTTTGATAATACAACTTTCATCTTCACAGTAACACTACTAGATTTTGTTATTTCTCATTTTTCAAATGGAAATAAGCTTATGGAGGTAGATAACTTGTCCAAAGTAACAACTAATTAGAGATTGAACAAGGATTAAACCCAGATCTTTGTGGCTTTTAACCATGATGTGACACCAAAGAACTCTGAGTTCTAGCTTAAAGAATGCTTCTCTGTTCTACCACAAAATGGAATTTCAGAGTTTTAAAACTGTTTTATTAATGTTATGTATGTCATGTTTTGGTTTCTTCATTAGTGTACATAAGAGATTTAGGGATACTTGAAGTCAGTGCAAATATATGTAACTAAAACGCAAATCTCACACTCCTTGAAAAGGCCACTTTTCAGCGCCATGTAACTTTAATAAGCTTTATTGTATCAAAGGGCAGGGCCTCCTGTGAGCTTTAGTTGGTCATGCAAGTTATTTTCTTTATATTTACAGCATACCACCTTCATACCACTCCCCACAGCTATCCAAAAAATAACATAAGGGGGGACTGTCTCCTCTACTAGGATGTAAATTCCTTAGGGCAGATATTTTGCCCTCCATGTTCACAGCTATGTCCTCAGCTGTGAACAGTGTCTGGCACTTAACAGGAACTCAATAAATATCATTGAATGGGAAATGAACAGGATGGAGTGGAAGACACAGATGATGGCATGAATTCTATAAATATTCATTCCCTCAGTCCACGCTGCAGACTCAGCATAAGCCCAAACTTTTAACAACACCTCCTTTATTGTGATGCTCCTCAATGTTTACGATGGCCACTCTAGTATCTGCTCAAATCTACCTATTTGACCTTATTTCCCATTTGTTCTTGAACAGACCCCTCCATCCCTCCCTCTTTTCCTCTACCACATTTATCTCTACTCCTGTGACTATGCTTAGAGCATTTCTTCAAGAATCATCTCCTATCAGAAAACTTCCCTGACTGCTTCACTGACCCTTCCCTTTCCAAGACACCTATGCATTCAGTTTAGCACTTAGTAATTCAGTATTTCTTGTTTATTCATATTTTATTCTGAACAAGATCATAAACTCCTCAGAGGGAGGACCTAGGTGAGATCAGTTCTGTTAAAATGCTTGTTTTGGAAACATGTCGCCATTCCAATGCAGTTGATACATTAGGGAACAATTGTAGCATAACGTTAACTTCATGTTTGCTTATGTGTGACTGTCTGTGAGAAACATTAGGTGAATGCAGAAAACCATGTGCAGCTGAATTGAGCCTGTAGGAATACACAAAAAGCACATGCACACATCTTCAAACATTGCCAGCTACCTCAGTCCATGGCCTGTTTTGAGCCACACCCATCCATAACTTGTCAGAACTCTCTGTCTGATATCAGATAATCCTACTTCCACCTCTTCACAATAACTCACAAGCTACCACCCTTCCAGTGCTCATTTCTCCAAGGAAACTCCAAGTCTTTTTTAAGGTAAAGTGCCATATGTATTATAGTTTTTTGTAGTTCTTAACCATTTGTCAATAAAAGTATCTGGAATACAAGAATTTAGTTAGGAAAGCTTTATTGCTCATACAGTTTGCAAACTAGGGAGATGCCACCTCCAGAACAAATTGAAAGTATGCCCAAGAGAAGGTGTTAGAGGGCAGAGTTCATGAAGGCAAAAATCATAGACCACAGGGATTGTTTTGAAAGTCCTCTGATTCGTTGGTTCCCCTATGGGTACTAGGGTTCTAAAATCAGCTCTATCAGGCTTCTGGTCTTCCATCAGGAAGGAACATTCACTTTCAGGTACAAGTTGTGGTTTTCTGAGAACAAAGCACGTGACTGCACCTTGGTCCTTGCATAGCCACATGACTCTGTTTTCTTTTAGGTCCTGGTTAGCCACACAGAGTCCATTTTGTTTTTATATTTTAGGGGTCCTCTATAATTCCATATTTTATCCCGTTTGATCAACACATGCCACAGGGAACGCTGATAATCAGTTTGGTGTTTGTCTCATTTTGGTGCCAAGGTGGCCTCTGTCTGTCTTGGATCCATCTAGTCCCGCAGAGGGACTCATGGGATTAGTGGGACTCATTTTTCTAATTGAGTAACTTGGGCCATGCAGGGCAGAAGTCCAGCCAGGTACCTGCTATAGGTCAATTAAGGTTTCAGTGTGGAAGTTTGTGGAGGTCCCAGCAATGGTCACATTGAGGGTCCAAATATATATTTTTTTATTTCAGTAACATTTGATTATAACATTATATAGCTTTCAGGTGTACATCGTAATATATTTCAAATTCTGTGTAGATTACATCATGTTCACCACCCAAAAACTAATTATAGTCCATCCCCTCACATGTGAGCCTAATTGCCCCTTTTGCCCTACCCCCTACCCCCTTCCCCTATGGTAACCACCAATCCAGTCTCTGTTGCTATGTGTTTGTTTGTCGTTGTTTTTATCTTCTACTTATGAGTGAGATCATAGGGTATTTGACTTTCTCCCTCTGACTTATTTCACTTAGCATAATACCCTCAAGGTCCATCCATGTTGTCACAAATGGCCGGATTTCATCATTTCTTATGGCTGAGTAGTACTCCATTGTGTATATATACCACATCTTATTTATCCATTCGTCCCTTGATGGGCACCTAGGTTGCTTCCAAGTCTTGGCTATTGTGAATAATGCTGAGATGAACATAGGGGTGCATGTATCTTTATGCATTTGTGTTTTCAAGTTCTTTGGATAAATACCCAGCAGTGGGATAGCTGAATCATATGGTAGATCTATTCTTAATTTTCTGAGGATACTCCATATTGCTTTCCATAGTTGCTGCACCAGTTTGCGCTCCCACCAGCAGTGTACAAGGGTTCCCTTCTCCCCACATCCTCTCCAACACTTGTTGTTTCCTGTCTTGTTAATTATAGCCATTCTGACGGAAGTGAGATGATATATCTTTGTAGTTTTCATTTGCATTTCCCTGATAGCTAATGATGTTGAGCACTTTTTCATATGCCTGTTGGCCATCTGTATATCTTCTTTGGAGAAATCTCTGTTCAGATCTTTTGCCCAGTCTTTAATTGGGTTGTTGGTTTTTTTGTTGTTGAGTTGTATGAGTTTTTTGTATATTTTGGATATTAACCCCTTATCTGATATATGGTTTGCAAATATCTTCTCCCAATTGTTAGGTTGTCTTTTTGCTTTGTTGATGGTTTCCCTTGCTGTGCAGAAGCTTTTTAGTTTGATGTAGTCCCATTTGTTCATTTTTTTCTTTTGTTTCCCTTGCCCCGTCAGACATGGTACTTGAAAATATGCTGCTAAGACTGATGTCAAAGAGCATATTGCCTATGTTTTCTTCTTGAAGTTTCATGGTTTTGGGTCTTACATTCAGGTCTTTAATTCATTTTGAGTTGATTTTTGTGCATGGTATAAGATAATGGTCTACTTTCATTCTTTTGCATGTGGCTGTGAGGGTCCAAAAATGTTGAGTTATTGTAATTCGGGTAGAAGTTTCCTAGAGGCATTTGTAGAAGTAAGCCAGAATAATTTAAAGAATAACCAGATGCTTAGTCCCAAAACCAACAATAATGTGAGGACCTGGATACCCAAACTTAAAAGTTAACCCAGACCTGAGGGTAACAAACTAAAAATATCTGGAAAGCCAAGAACAGGGAAAAATAACAAGGCTACAGGTAGTCTCTTATTTATCATTAGGCAGAGCCATATATGAGCCATCATAACAAATTGTTTCAAAGTTTTCCAGTCTGTGCCCTGGAGGTCAAAAATCCCCCAAGGTAACCCAGATGAACCATAAATGGGGAGATGCTCATATCTCCAACAGTTAGGCTGATTTTTATGTGTAGCAAAAGAATAAGCCCATTGTGGAAAAAAACACATTGCTATTAGGGGCCCATTCAGATGTGGATTGGAAAACCAAACACAGTTTCAGAAAAATCTTAAATGACATTTGAACAGTATGGCAATGCTAATATTAAATAGCCGTGGAAGTAGGTATACAGGCTTGGTCCTGAGTCTTGAAACAGTTGTCTACAACAGATGTTGGTTACTTCTTTTCCTGGAAACGGTTATTGCAAGTCAGCTTTATTTTGGTATCTGAGAGTGGAGTGAACGTCTCATCATCTGAAGGAGTTGGTAAGGTACTTTTTGATGGGGCTCAAGGGCTGACTTTCTCTCATGATGTTTCCAGATACCTGGTCACCAGGATCTAGATTATGATCAATGGGATCCTTTAAATTGGAATCTGGGAATGCTTCTTTAACCTGTTGATGATAGGCTTGAGCATAACACATTAGAGACTTACAGTAGCTGGTCAGATTAGCATAAGATAACAAGGGCTCGACCAAAGGTTGTATACCAATAGATATTGATCTGCCAGTGAACATTCCATGTGGGGTCAGTTCATGTTTTCCAAAGAGGGCATTGTAAACAGTCAGTAGGATCAAAGGCAATACCTTAGGTCGGGGGGCTCAATCTATATGTATATAACAAAATCTCAAAGACAATTAACAGGATTAGAATTTAATATCTACAAAGGTGTAACATAATTTTTCTCTCCACAATTACTCTCATTTTTTTACCAAAGATAATCACAGCAAAACTAATTTGTTTATATTAAAAATTTGGCCTGATTATTTATATAAGAGAAAATAAGAATATTCACTGAGAGTTTCTGATTCTGGAGAGATCAGGCAGGGATAAAAAGTAAATGTTTCATCCTTGTTCACAAATGTGTATCTTACCAAATCGTTGATATCTTAAAAGATTTTTTTTTTTGAGGAAGATTAACCCTGAGCTAACTGCTGCCAATCCTCCTCTTTTTGCTGAGGAAGACTGGCCCTGAGCTAACATCTGTGCCCATCTTTCTCTGCTTTATATGTGGGACGCCTACCACAGCATGACTTGTCAAGTGATGCCATGTCCACACTTGGGATCTGAACCGGCAAACCATGGGCCACTGAAGCGGAACGTGTGCACTTAACCACTGCACCACCAGGCTGGCCCCCAAAAACTTTCTTTAAACTTGGAAAAACAAAACATTAGAGCATCTTCCTTGGTTCATGTCCTCCTATTTAATTAATATTTGTTCTTGATCTTTTGTTAGCAGTTTTTTTTTGAAGACATAGTGTTTCTGTTAGAATTATGCAATTTCTTACCCAGTTCAGTTTTATGATCCGAAAGTTTATCAAAAACCTGTATTCTAGAGTAAGTGTTAGAGTCGTTTCCACGAATTTCTCTGAAGAGAAAACATATTTGCAAAAGCATCAGCGTAAAACATGACTATCTATAGATGACAAAAAGCTTAACATTATAATGTAATTGACAAGAAAATTTGGTTATTTCTGTGATATATAACATTTTAAGATAATAACTAGAATTACAAGTGATAGCATAAGACATTAGAAATTTTTTAAAATTTCATATCATTTAAAAAATATTTATATTAATAACATATATGCACACAAGGATAACTATAAACGAGGCTTAGCATCACTTATTTGACAATGCTTTCCATGCGGTTTAACATACCATATAAGCAGCAGTAGTCTAGTATTTCCCTTTTTATAAGAAGAGGGAACAAATTCTTTGAGAAGTCCCAGGGTCCTGCTGGAAATTCTCAAAGTTGCTTTCAGGTCGAAAGAAAGTCTTTTATTTTGAATCTGAATTTTGAGAAGTTTGTCAAAATATCAAGTGTTTTAGAACACTTGCAAATAGGATCATAAGCCACTAAGAAACAATGCCACAAAGTCTATTTTGTCTTCCTCTTTTAGGCTCCCTCTAAATTTCCAAACATTTAACATGTGTAAAACTGTCCTACCATTTCACTAGGTTCCTCTCTTTTATTTATGTGTCACTGACAAATTATTTGAGTGTTTTGTCCACAATTCCATTTTCCCCATAAACACTGTGGTTTTGATGTGTGATTTTGCATAACGTGGTGATTTTTAGGGATGCACATGTTTTGTTACAGCAAAATATCTGTACATTTCTTAACTACATGCCCTATTCTATGCATTTGAGGGAACAGGCATCATCAAACACTTTTTATTGAATATTTACTAATTTAGATTAAAATGTACGTATATATGAATCTATTCATTTTGTGTTGTTCAATATCATATATTTGTAGTCTTTGCTCTTTCTTGTAGAGCATGATAAAATAAAAAAACTTGAAATAATAGGTAAAATGCACACATTGCTATAACCATGTCTACCTCCCTGATCTGCTTTCTTTCTATTGTATCTCTATTACTATTCAAATTCTATGATGAATTAGCTTTGCAATTTTTTGGGGGTGGTGAAGAAGACTGGCCCTGAACTAACATCTGTTGCCAATCTTCCTGTATTTTGCATGTGGGACGCCACCGCAGCCTGACTTGATGAGCAGTGCGTAGCTCTGTGCCCAGGATATAAACCTGTGAAGCCTGGGCCGTCCAAGTGGAGCACACGAACTTAGCTACTATGCCACGAAGCCAACCCCTAGCTTTGCAGTTTTTGATGGGGAGCATAAATCTTGGCCAGCTTCTGTTCTCTCATCTCTCAAATGGGTATGATAAAAGCATAAACTGCATTGCTATGAGAATAAAACATGTATTAAAGCAATTTAACATCTAATTTATTGTTTCGTTGCACTTCACTAAAAGATGATCTGAATTTACTTAGAAGCTGGAGGAGTCATCTGGATAGGTGCAAAAAATGGAACACTTCTTGACTGCAATTTATCCCCTCCTTCTAACTCCTTTTCAACCCATTCTTGTTCTAAGTTCTATTTTTGCCCAAAAATATGTGTAATTTTCAGTGATGACTTTAGCTTCTCAGACTTTAAGACTACTGCATTAGAAAATGACAGCCAGAAATGATGTCAAGTGGTTTGCCTTTTAATATGTGTTCTTGGGAAGAAAGAAGAGAAAAAACTAAGATTCAGGAAAATTCATGGATTGGGTTGATGTCAAGGTTCTCTTCCAACCTATGGTAACCAAACAAAGTCACGACAGCTTTTCCATTTGCTCCACTGACTTACACAAGCCATTTCTCCATGCAAGACTTTCTTATTCAAATGGTCGAGATTATCATCTCATACCTTATTTGACTTCTTTCCAATTTTTGCTGGGTGTTGAATTTGAGTATTCTAAATGGGAGACATGCCTTCTGAGGACAGAAGGAGTGAGTCTATGTCATAATAGGCATCATGTAATCCCAAGGAAGCATAAGGCAATGCTGCCAGGGAGAGGTGTGGCCAGGTAGGGTTGAGGGAAAGCCTGACCAGATGCCAATAGAAATGATTTATTAGAAAGGGCAAGAATATCATCAGGCAATTCTGTTCAAGAAATAAGAGAAACATTTCATTCCCTCACTCTTAAGCCTGGCATCTTCTAAATACACTTGACCTCTGTAAAGTGAGGCTGAGAAGAAACGTGGCTGCAATTCCAGGCTGGAAACCTTTCTAACATCTCACCAGAATTTCAGGCTGACATCTGAAATGCACAAAACCTTGCTATACTAAGTGATTGATCTGGAGTTCGCAGGTGCTAATAAAAAGCAACCTATTGAGAACACAGATTCTAATTTTCTCCTCTTTCTACAATGATGACTCTAACAGGCGGCTTACCAGGATGTGATAGCTGCAATTTCTTTCTGTTATTTGGTTACAGCCTGAGCAAATAGAAAAAATAAATACAAGAGAAAAGGAAGGCAAAGCCACTGGGGGCCAAACCAAAAATCTGTAATGACTCACTTTATAATTTGGAGGATATAGATATGTGGGTGAGCTCTGGTTCAAAAGTCTTTCAAAGATCTTTGGAGGAAGTGTGTTTTCAAGTGCTATGCTTCATTTCTCTGCATCAGTCATGCAGACTGATAATTTTCCATTATGACATCCAGCTCTCGTTCAGTCCCATGACTGTGATGAAACACATCAAGCTGTTGAGCCTCCCTTAGCACAAGGGATGTCTGGCTTGTGCAGAGTACCCCTGCACAGCGCACTTACTGAGCAGATCAATGTTTTGCATACTATAGTTTATGAAACCTTTGTACTAATCAAGATAAGTTATAACCACTATTGGACTTTTTGAAAACTCATCCAGTAATTTATTTCATAAATTGGGCCTCATTATTCATCAGGAAGTGATCTCTCTTCTTGTAGTCAGATATTAACTATACTGTGATAGAATTTACAGGAGAAAATATCTTTCCTTTATCAACTCTTAGATTTCAGACACAACTACAATTTTTCTTGTTCTGTATGAAGATAACACTGTAGGTTATAAAGCATTTCACGCTTTTCACAGTATGTTTTCATAAATTTATCTTATGTGGTCCTTGGGAAAACTGGTAGAGATAGCAGTAATACAACTCCAATTTTACAGGTGCTGAAACAAACATGGAAAAACTAAGAAAGGTAAATAAAGTAATACTGCAAGCTTTTATCAGATGTAGAAACCACATGATATAATTCATATGACATTTTTTAAATCTTACTTTAAGTGTTTACTACATCATGTTGTCTCAAGTGTAAAAGCATTATAAAACCAAAAAATCTTCTAGTACTGTGGTATAAAAATTCTGGAACTATCTAGTTTCAGTTATATGATGGGATTGACCTAACATGCACTAGTCAGAGAAGGCAGACTGAAGATTAAAAAATAAAGAAAAAGGATGAGAGGGGACCCTGTTCTTCCCTGAGGGCAGGAGAAAGTGAGAGATGAAACTCCTTCACCTGCCATCAGACCCACCTGATATGGGATAAACGACTGCCCCCTCCTGGCTTCCATGCTCAGGCTGCACCACAGTGCTCAGAGGAGCTGCTCTGTCCTCTGCCTCGCTTCCACCAGTTCTGGAGAGTGGCTCCACCTCTCAGAATTTCACATTTCACTGGCTCTGTCTCTCCCCACGTTGGGGATATAATTCATCTAAACCTGCTGCCTTGTCAACCTTCAAATATTTCTAATGTCTAACTATCTGCTCTAGCATAATCATAAAACCGTTTAGCATTTCTCACTGCCCCCAGGAAAATGGATTTTACTTTCCAGAATATGACCTTCAGCTCCTCTTTTCTAACATGGAGGCAGGAGCTCACTCAGGCTTCAGCTGCACCACCTCGTCTGTTATCTCCTCCTCTCTCTGATACCCCAACAACCCTATCACTTTCCCACTAGAACAGACTAGTTGTCCTAAGCAAACTACGAGTATATTTATTTGTTGCTATCATCAGGAATTTTCATAAATCTTTCATCTTTTGGTCCATATGGTTCTCTTAAGCACTCTCCTTTTCTTTAAATTTGCAATGACCTGTTTCATTTTCCTTAATAATGTGTCCCTCCTACACTTATTCCTCTCTCATTAGCTTTCAACATCCTCATGTTGCTACCTTTGAATCCTTCTGTAGGTCCTCACCTCAGACACACTCAATAAAATGTGTGACTTAGGTTCTTTCCTTCATTGAAGCATTTATTTTGTATTAATTCCTAACCCAATGAAAATGTGACTACATTTTTCTCCATCCTCCCTGCTCTTAGGTCTTCTAATAATGCCCTCAGTACCAATACACATCAAGGCAAACCCTGTGTCCATCCTTGGAATCACTCATTAAACTAAGCATCTACCCTTACTCCCCCCGACAAAATGGCCAAAATAGCATCTTATGTAATTAAGACTGTGCATTCACACTTATGGAACTCATGTTTCCCCTTTTCAATTTTTCTTAGAAACTCAGTACAGTCACCATTTGTTTCACTAAAATTCATAACGGGCTATGACATTTGCCATCACTTCATAGATTTTAAATTGTAAACTAAACCTATAAATAAACAAAATAAAACGACCTTTAGTTATAGCTACAATACATATAATTGCAACGAGATTCTTTAGATTTGGCTTTGGCATAGCAAAAGCGAACAACAATTTAAAAGCAATCTTCAACTTCAGGAGAGGTCAGGGCACAGATATGGCCTCAGTGGGCACAATGGTTAAACTGGCCATAGCTAAAGGCAAAAACTCTGTCATCTTGGACAATTTCCTCAATCTCTCCAAACCCACATTTCTTCAACTATGGAAAGAGGATAGTAATAGCTGATGGGAAGGATTGTTGTAATGAATAAATTAGTATATTAAAATACCTAGAACATTGTTTCTCTTTATAGAGAGCACATTATCATCAAGGCCATCATCATCACCATCATCATCATCATCACCATCATTTTTATTAATATGGTTTATAGCATATAATTCTAGTCATATATATAGTCATATAAAATTACAAATATTTTTCCAAATAATGATAAACATCAAATCACATCTAACTTCAAAATGGTATAGAAAGGCAAGATTTAAAGAAATATAACACAAGGTTGGTGTGTATGTAGACTACATCAAGAATTATCTAATTAATTTGTGTTACCTTCTGGCTTTAGGGACTTTCTTTACCTGCCCTGACCTGCAGATGGGGAATGCCCTCCTGCTTATCTACATTACCCCCATTCACTTTTGCTTATTTCAGCCTACTTCAGGTATTTATCAGCATGAAGGTGTGAAGGGGCATGTTAACACTACCCCTCTCTCAGCACAGCCTCCCCAAGGCAAACCTGATATGTGCTTCCCTTTCTTTCCATAGTCAGTTAACTCATCTGTAAAGAAAAATGAGACGATTATCTTTTTTTCTTGGCAGAGAATGGTTACTCTAAAAATGATGCCAGTAATTCTTTGTCACTCACTCTCATCTTCCTTGAAATTTATTTTATATGCATAAGTTTACTTTGCACAGAATGTTTGAGATTATTTTGCTAATTACTCTAAACAGGCCCTTCACCTCATGTTCACTCAGTTTTCCCTTTATCACCTTTCTACCTTGCTTCTTCCTGGAGATTTTCTAACTTTTTATTTTATTTTTATTCTGACAGATTAAAATGTTCTTAAACAAAAAGGAAAGCTTTTAAATGAGATATCAAGTAGTCTTTTCCCAGGAATTAATATTTTTATAATTATGTCTTGGGGCAGATGGGTCTCAAGAACAGTTTCAACAGTAGTTTCAGTTGACTCTGCTTAAGGGGCAGTGAAACTGGTAAAACTGTTTACTCTGGTTTTAGATGGGTTAGTCTTACCTTTCTAACTAGCTTGTACATTCTTGAGGCATAAATCTAAGTCATTCTTCATGTGATTTTTGTTTTTTAATCTGGTATAACCCTAAAACACAAAAATTCTCCTGCTTTGATGAGAGAGCAACAATTGATCAGGAAGAGTTTCAGTGAAATCTGTTCATATGCTAGTAACAGGAACAGCAGTGTTTGTACATGGGAGGGGAGGTGGAATGGGGTTAGTAGGGGAGAAGTCTGCAAAGGTGTGGGAAATAAGACAGTGCATTGTCTATAGAGAATTTAAAGCATAATAGATCCAACTAAGGCTCATGAGGCTTTGTATAGACCATAGACCAGCAATTCTAATCAATGTGAATGACTAATGACCTCCCTGCCCGGGCAGACTGCTCCCCTTGCCTCTGGCCCCAGCCCCGAACGTTTGCCACTGAAGGGATTTTTATCAAAGATTAGATTTATCTCAAACATCCTTCCTCCATTTCACTACACACACACACACACGCGCGCGCGCGCACGCACACACACACACACACATACACCCCTCACATTGTGAAATACAAGAGCCTTCATTTTCAATTTAACTAGATAAACCTGCTCACTCTGTTATGGACTATACCCAATAAAAATCCATTAGCTAGGCACTTCCATTTTCACCCAAGAAGTCCCTGTGTAGTGATAGGCCTAGGCCAGGCTGTGCATTGCAAGCCTTGGCTTATGCATATTCTACTTCTCAAGATTTCTTGTTAGTATTGGAGCCACACTGTCTCTGCCTTGTGCCCCTATGAAACCTGAAGAGCTTTCTTGTCAGGTCTCTGCCTGAAAAGTGGTCATTCAGCTCCATAGTGGACTCATGCCTTCACTCTTCCCTTGCATCCCCTTTCTTCCATCGTTCCCAGAGCATCTCTTGCTCCAAAGCTCATCACCTTTCAAACGATCTGTGTGTTTTCCTATAAGGTGGATAGTTCTTATGAAACATACATCTGCTATTTGGGGCAGATACCTTACACCTTTCTCTGCGTCTTTCTCCTTTGCTGTAGGAAGGCTTTTACTAGCCTTACTTTATTAAGGGAAGAGAAACTAATAAGTAGCAGCAGTCCTGCAGTAAGCCAGGCTCATGAATATTTTCTCATTTACTCTGAAAAACGACTTGTGTAATCATTCTCATCTGCAAATGGAGAAACTGAGGCTCAGACTGGTAATGTAATGTCCATGAATACACCCGCTTTGTGAGCCTTGTCTTTTTTAATCTCAGCACTTCTGACATTGCTTCTCAGTACTCCTAGATCTAGTTCTTTAAATGTCCAAGCTTTAGAACTGTACAACTGGTGTGATAACTGGCATACTTCCAGGCAACACTCTCCCGCATCCTCTCTCATTTTGCTTTCCATTCTGCTGCCTCTTGCCTTTTTCTCCTTTGACTTCTCTCCCTTCGTTCGTCTTAACACAGATTCCTTTCAGTCAAAGGACTGATTTTTCTTCTTGCCAAGTAGAGGCCACCACGGAAAACTGCATTTAGAGACAGACAAAACATTTTTTTGTTAAATAAAGCTGTCTGAATTAATCTTTGGGAAAGGCATTTCTTTCTAACTAGGTAGAAACACCCATAGATCAGAAAAAGAGAAGAAATCCATTTGTCTCCTACTTGAATTCACAGGCAGAGAATGAAGCCAACAGTGCCTTTATCGAAGGGTTGTGAGATAAACTCTCAGGGCAACCCCCACTAGCATGCCCCAAGTGAACACACTCACACATCCTCACAACACAGACCCATACTCCAGATGTCAAGGAGGGCAGAACAATCTGCGTTCTTTAGAGTATATTGCATGAGAAATGAGAACTAGCACTCTCAATCCAGGCTACAGTAACCCCTAAAGGATATGAGACAAAATTATAGGGGTCCATAAACCTTCTGAAATCATATGCAAAATTCTATGTGTATGCCTATATAGTCATAAGTGAATGTATCTGTGGACAGCTCCACGGCATTCATATTCTCAAGGAGCTGTGACCCACGAAAGGCTCTGAAGCAGTAGACCAATGCCTGGAATCACGCAAAATTTGCCCACCTTTACTGCCAAGACAAATACAAAACAAAATCCTTGAAATACAGATATAAAATCTTATACAAGCTGAAGGAAATATTGAGGAAAGAATCAGGATTCTTTAATATTTAGATTTTCTCAAATATCTCAGAAAGGAAGAACATTGAATGCTCGCAGAAGTAATTATTTGTGCAGTTACTCTGTTATTAGCTAATTTTTTAAAAAAGCAATTTGATGATCTTCCTGGTTAACAGTTTTCTCTGGGTTAATTAATAGGTTAATTGATATTTTTCATTCTTCTTTATCAAATTAAAGCTGCTTTTCTAATGAAAGTTTGATTTGGTTTCCAAAAATGGAGAAGCATGTTTGTCTTTGACACACAAAACCAGAAAATGACCTCTTGCTAACATAGAAGCCTCACTTATCATTAAGCTGTTTACCCTGTACTCATGCTTTTCTGGATGAGACCAACATTGTATGTCAGAATCTGAGAAAGTAACAAAGAACATATAATGATCATGGTCAGCTTCACTCTAAGTCATCAACACTCTTAGGGACCCAGAGTCATATCTATGAATCTTAGGGCAACCCTATTCATAGCTATAATCTAGGATCTAAGTAACCCAGTTTTATCATTAATATACTTAGACAATGGAGGTGCATATCAAGACATGCTCCCTTTTTTCCATTGAGGTGAAATTTGGTTACAGTAAAATACACAGACCTTAAGTATACAGTTCATTAAGCTTTGACAAATGTATACATTTATTTGGGTGTATGCAATCAAATGTATATAATGAAATTAAGATATAGGACATTTTCATTATTCCCCAAATTTCCCTTGTTTCCCCTTTCAGGCCAATTCCACCCCTACACTCCCATAGGCAACCATTGTTCTGATTTCTTTCACTCTTCTTAAACTTCTTGTACACTGAATTATGAGAATGTACTTTTTTGTCTGGCTTCATTCATCTAGACATGGGATTCATGTTTGAAATTCACTCTCTTTGTGGTGTGCATTAGAAGTGCAGTCTTCTTTATTACTCACAAATAGTGCATTGTGTGAATATACCATAATTTATTTTCCATCATCTTGTTGAAGGATATTTTGGATCTTTCCAGTTTTGGGGTACTATGAATAGAACTGCTATAAATATTCCTGTGCAAGTCTTTCTGTGGCCTTATGTTTTCACTGCTTTTGGGTAAATACTTAAGAGTGCAATAGACTTCAGTTGGGAGCTACATATTTATGTTTATAAGACACTTCCAGTTATCCAAAGTAGCCATACCTATTGTACACTCCTATCAACAACGTATAGGAGTGTTTGTCATTTCACATCCTTGTCAACATTTAGTGTTGTTAATCTTTTTGACTATAGCCATTCTAGTGGGTTGTGAAATGGTATTTCAACAAGGTTTGACTGGCATTTCCAAACGACTAATGATGTTGAGCACCATTTCATGTGCTTATTGATCATTTGCATATCTTCTTTTATAAAATGCTGATTCAAATCTCTTGTCCATTTTTAATTATTGATTTGTAGACATTTTTATATGTTGTGGATACAAGTCTTTTGTCAGATATATAGAATTGGATATATTTTTTTCTATCTCTACTGAACTATTCATTTTCTTAACAATGTCTATTGATGAGCAGAAATTTTTATTTTAATGAGGTCCAATTAATCAACTTTTTATGGAAGATGTGTTTTGATTCATACCTATGAACTCTTTACCAACAATAAATTTATGGTCTTTCCCATTATTTCTTTCTGGATGTTTCTTCATTTTAGCTTTTATGGTTAGGAATACAATCTATCTAAAATTGATAATTGTTTATGATGAGACATAGCGATTAAAATTCATTATCCCCCATGATTTTATCCAGCCTTTACCACCTTACCCAAAATCAATTGGTTGTAAATGTATGTGTCTAATTTTGGACTTGCCATAAATGGGTTGATTATTTGTCTTTCCTTTACTAATATCACACTTTATTGTTGTAACTTTGCAGTAAATCTTGAAAACAGGTGGTGGGAGTCCTTAAAGTACGTACTTCTTTTTCAAGTCTGTTTTAGCTGTTCTAAGGCATTGAATGTCTCATGTAAATTTAGAATCAGCTTCTCAGTTTCTGTTACCTGGTTGGAATTTTTATTGAGCTTGTATTAAATCAATCTGGAGAGAACTGACATTTTAACACTATTGATTCTCCTCATTTATGTAAGTTGTCTGTATTATGTGTCAGTTTTCTATTTAATTATTTTTTCTGTATTATTTCTATCTTTCTACTTACTCGGGGTTCATTTTGCATTTCTTTTTCTGATTTCTCGAAGGAGATTTAGATTATTGATTTTATTCTCTTTTTTTCTAATATAACCCTTTGAAACTACAAATGTCCCACCAAGCACTACTTTCACTGCATAACAAAAACTTTGATATATGTGTTTTATTTTCATTTAGCTTAAATTATTTAACTTACTCCTCTACTTTCTTTGATGTATGGCTTAAGAAAGGATTGTTTATTTTCTAAACATTTTGTACTTTTGCTAAATATCTCATTTTTTTATTTCTAATTTAATTGTCTTGCAGTCAAAGAATATATTCTGTAAGATTTAATCTTTTAATTTTTTTAGGCATATAATGGCTTCACACAATATGAGTTCTACCGTACTTTAAAATAAGGTATATCCTGTGGTTGTTGGGATATGTTCTAAAAATAGATCAAGATGATTAATAATGTATTTTAAGCCTATATATTTATTGAAATTATGTCTAATCGTTCTATCAATTATTGAGAGAAGGATGTTAAAATCTCCAACAATTTGCAGACTTATTCACTGATCCTTTTAGTTTTGTCAGTTTTTTGCTTCATATATTTCAAAGTTTTGCTACTAGATACATACATATTTATTATTTTTATGCCTTTCTTATAAGTTAACAATTTTATTATTATCAAATATCTGTCTTTGTCTTCAACAATATTCCTTGTCTTGAATTCAGTCTCACTTGATGTTAATATAACCATAGCCACTATTTTGTGTTTACTGTTTTCATGATTAATCTTTTACTATTCTTTCCTGTTCACACAATTGTATCTTTGTATTTGAAGTGAATCCCTTGTATTTAGTATATAGTTAGGTCTTGATTTTTTAAAATCCAATATGATAATATCTGTCTTGTATTCCAGGTGTTTAATCCATTTGATTTAATGTAATTATTGATAAGCTTAGTTTCAAGTTTAACATATTGATATATTTCTATGTGACCCATTTGCTCTTTGTTTCTCCATTCCTCTTTTTCTAATTTCTTTGGAGTTGATCAAATATTTTTAGTATTCCATTTTTAATGTCTTTATCAGCTTTTTAGGTATATCCATTTGTGTTATTTTTTTTGTTTGTTCCTTTAGGGATTACAGGGTGTATCCTTACCTTACCACAGTCTATATAAAGTTAACATTATACCAATTTATGTAAACTGAAGAAATTTATAACAATTTACCTCCATTCAACTCCAAATCCTTTATGCAATTATTGCCATACATTTTGTAGTCAATTATCTTTCAAAGAAATCACAAGACAAAGCACACATAGTATTTCATATTTATTCACATATTTATTATTTCTGGTGTTTCTTCACCTTATCCTGCAAATATAATTTTCTGGTCTCATTTTCCTTGAACCTGAGAACTTGCTATAATATATCATGTAATATAGGTCTGTTGGCTCTTAATTCTCTCAGTTTTCACTTATCTGAAAATGCCTCTATTTTATCCTCATTATAGGAAAATATTTTTGCTTGATATAGAATTCATAGTTAAGAACTGTTTTTTCTTTCAATACTCTAAAATATTGTTCTATCATATTCTGGCAAGAAATCAACTGTTAATTGGATCATTGTTTCTTTCCATATAATGTGTCTTGTCCCTTTAGCTGCTTTGAAGATTTATCTCTATCTTAGATGTACAGCAATTTGGTCATCATAGATATAGGAGTGGTTCTCTCTGTTTTTATTCCTCTTGGGATTTATTGAACTTCTTAAATCAGTATTTTAATTTTTTTCACCCAATATTGGAAAATTTGTCATTATTTTAAAAATATTTATTTCTCTCTTATGTCCTTTTGAGACTCAAATTACATGTATTTTTGACCACTTGGATATTTTCACTGCTGGTCACTGAAACACAGTTTATTATATTTTTCCCTCCTCTCTATATCTGTTCTTCAAGTTAGATAATGCTATTGATCTGCCTTTAAACTGAACAGCTTTTCTTCTGTCGTTCTCAACCTGTTAAGTCCACCCACTAAATTTTTATTTCACATATTATATTTTCAGTTCTAGAATTTTGTAATACTTTTGATTTCTCTGTTGCAGTTCTCCCTTTGTTCACTCATTATGAGCATGTTTTCCTTTAATTTCTTAAATTTATTTATAATATCTTCTTTAAAGTTCTTGTCTGAAAATTCCAATGTCAAAATCATCTCAGGGCTTGTTTCTGTTGATTGCTATTTTCCTTCATTATTGGTCACATATTTGTATTTCTGTTCATCTCTAGTAATTGTTTTAAAATTGTTATGCTGGCTACTGTGGATTAACTATTTGAGAGATTCTAGATAGTGTCTTTTTAACTTTTGAGTGTGTTGAGTTTTGTTCTGGCAGTAGGAAAATTAGCAATGGATCTTTCTGGTGTATAAGGTTAAATATTTTCTTTCTTGGACATGAACTTAGTCCATGGTGGGGCCCTTATTCTAGGGTATGGCTTTTACTCCTAAGGCGTAGATTTTCTGAAGTTTCAGCTGAAGCCTGAGATGCTAAGAGAGGTCTCTCTATTCTGGCTTGACTAGAGCTCCAATGTCCCCAGTAGTTCGTGATCTCTCATACCTTCACTTACTCTCAGCCCTGCAGCAGGTGATCACTGCTAAGCAATGTGCATGGGCATCCCAGCATTCAGCCAAGAACCTATGGTGAGTCTTCACCAAGGCTTCTGGCAACCCCTCTACATAGCTTCCTCTTCTCTGGTACCCTGTTCCACAAATTTCAGTTGCTTCTCAGGTGAGAATTCCAATCTCCACATCATTCTCAACTCAGTGAGGCCATAGTTCTGCTGGAGGTCCACCCCCATTCTCTGTGCAAGAAAGTGCTCCAGACAGAGATAGAGCAGTCATGAGCCTCACCCCACCCTGCTCCCTCTGCTATGGCTCTATACTGCCTGTTGCTCAATACCTTAAAACAGTTGCCTCACAGCTTTTACCAGTTTTATAGTTGTTAATGCCAGGAGGGAGTGTTTGGTACCAGTTACTATATCCTAGCTAGAGGAAAGGTTTATTCCTTTCTTTATGCAAAAGATCAAGTGAATATATACCAGCGCACATGCTTCTTAAAGCTAGTGTTATCAGTGATTACATACTACAAAGTCAGTAGCCAACCAACCTGATCCCTGCTTCACACTATGAGTTATTTATGAAGCACAATGGGTGTATGCGGAACTTCACAAAGCCTGAGTGAGGTCAAGATGCCTATTCCTTGGTGCTTATGAATTGATGTCAGACAAGTCAGAAAGAGTAGGTGGCAAGACTGGATAAGATTTCAAAGGTTTCAGTCTGGAGTGATGTATAAATGACAGCCCCTCTTGTTGATTCAGAGAACTTCTCAAAAAGGGAAATGGGAGCAGATTCTAAGGAAGGAAATGCAAATACTGAAAAGTCAAGAGTGACTTCGGAACCCACGAATAGCTGCTTCCTTTGTTCAGTTTATTGCCTTCCTCTTTTCAAGTTAAAAGAGACGAAGTAATGAAACATAAATAATTTAATAAACATCTATTAGGAATTCAGTTCTCTGTAAATTCTGGAAGATCAATAGTATGGAATGTGTGTGGGGAAAGGGCAAGGGCAGGATCCATTGCTATGTTTTAGAGAAATGAAAGAAGTGGCTCCTTTCTTTAGTTTTGAGATAGACTTTTTCAGTCAGCAGATTTTTTTAACTTAAAACCTAACATGACAGGTAGGTTAAATATCCACGTTTCCTTTTGGAGAAAATAAAATAGAATATACAATAATCAAGTGCCAGGTAGTATGATATTGAGTCAAAAAGTAATAGAATGTTGAGGATAAATGAATTAATGGATATAAGGATGACTGAGGAAGGTTTTTGGAGTAGATGGAGTGGTGTGGGATCTTTAAGAATATTGATGATTTGGGTAAAAATAAAAGCAGGAAGGCATTCCTATTAATTACATTTTAAAAGGAAACATAATTATGAATATGTTTGTTTTCACCAATGGACAAAAGGACAACTTGTATGTATACAAGCTCGTTGAATTACTGACTATTTTGTAACATGTTTTATTTGTGCTCCACCAATGGTGCAAAACAGTATATGCTTAAACTATGAAGAAAAAGGTTTTAACCCATATCTTTACCAATGAAATGTCCAAGCGTTCTAATAACAAATACAGTAAGGACCTGAAAATAAGCTGGCCTGTTGTGTTCAGGTTGAACTCTTTAAAGTTGCAGCCTTTTACCCAAAGGTGTATTGATCTAGGCCCAGTATGTCATAGAAATACCAAATATATGACATCATTTCACAGTGGAAATATTGCCCATTTCAAATGAATTGAATGGTTGAACCTCACTGTCCATCATGCATAAGATCCATTAACAGCAATTATACACCTATCATTGATTTGCTAATAGGAATATATTACAATAATCATTATACAAATTAGAAGGACTTGATGAAATGGAGTTAATCCCTAAAGAAATGAGGTGGAAAACTGAATATAAATATCACACCAGATCCTTTGCCCATGCAGCTGTATCCTGAATCTTGAATCATGGAAAGAACGTCTCTAGGAAACAACATCAACCAATAAACATTAGGGATGCAGGATTTGAACGTCTCTAACTTATGCTACAATGTTATAATTTTACAGGAGACAGGTGTTTCTAATATTCTAGCAATTATTTCACTCTCTGCCTTCTTGCCTTGGAGGGCATAGGATGAAAGCTAGAGATCTTAGTGGTCACTTTCTATTCTTGTTCTTAATATAGAAGGAAAGCTCATCCAAAGATAAAAGCCTGTGGGTTGCATTCAGATGAAATCAGTGTGCACAGTTATGCAGGGCTGGCCAATTAAAGCAAGAGTAGATTATTTATCCTCACTGCTTAATGTATGGGGTAAATGCCTTCTAAAGAGTGGCATTCAGTGATAACGATGACACTCTACATAGGGAGTGTCTTAAAATATTACTAAAATTACTTCATTGGATATAAACTCAGCTAGATACAGAGATGCACATATCAAAGAATTGATCTTTTTCCATTTAAATTTCTACAAGATAAATTAACACTAAATGGAGTTCTGGAATATATTGCACCACAGCAAAATGCATAAATAAGGAGGAAATTAAGAGCTATGATGTTAGAAAAGCAGGTTTTAGGGGGTAGCATTGTCATTTCTCCTGAAAATGCAGGGCCTCAATTCCATACAGGAAATCAGATGCTCTCCAGGGGAATACAATTGATCTATGGGAGCCTACCTCAAGCTCAATCCCATGCAAGGAATAGGTAGAGGAATGGGCTCCAATTGGCTCTCCCATCCAAAAGAAACCTATTTAAAACGTTCTTCCAGAACCTGTTACAAAGACCTAGCTGGACTTCCTGCACATATTCTCTTTACCAGCCCAATCATCCAGAGAAAAGCACAAGCTGTCTTATCTTTTAAATGTAACCATAGTAGCTTGTGATACTGAAAATAATGGTAATAATTTTGTGCTGTTCAAATCAAAGAGATAAATGAATTTGAGTGTGGTGATCTATATTTGAGTCCTAATCTTCTGTTAAGTTCAATATAACATTGGGGAAATCTATTAATATCTCTGGGCCTCAGGTTATTAACTTGCAAGATGAGGATAATAACATTTGCCCTGTGCACTTCAAAAGATTTTTGTAAGGATCAAGGGAGAGAAAAAACATGTGAAATGAAATATTGAAGACATTGAAAGAATAATAGGAGAATCTATACATATATGTGTAAATATAAATAGAGCATAGTGGCTCACAGTATGGGTTCTGGAGTCAGTTTGCCTTGGTTCAAATCCCAGCTCTAGCACCCAATAGCCATGGGGCAGTGGGCACCTTGCTTTGCTCTGGCTTTTTCACTTGAGTCATGGTAATAATAGTGAGATTTACATATTAGGCTGTTGCAAGTCTTAAATAAGATATTCTAACCTCTCTCAGAGCTAGGGTTTAATCAATGTTAACCAGTCATTGCCATTGTCAGCTCATATTGTCTTCTATTTAATTTAAAAAAGAAAAGATATATACCTCCTTTGAATTGTTAAGGTTTCAGAGTAAATCATACCCCTTAATACGTGCCAATGATATTTCAGAATTCATCATTCAGATCCTAGGAAAAGTACACATCTTCATATTTGATAAGAAATGATATTCCTGAGCTCAGCTGTCAAACACAACTTGAACACAATAACAGATCAAATAAAAATGTCATATGTCAACCTACAAAAACAGAAATCTGTTTAAGTGGCAAAGTATTTATTGAGATCAAAGAATTACAATTTGGGGAGCCCAAATTCAGGTAGAAAGCCAAATCGTGTCCTAATTACAGGAAAGGGGCTCAGGTTTTTAATGGGAAAAAGGGAGGATGAAGTGAGTTGTATTAAAGAAGAGTTCATTGGTGCTAGATGAGGTAAGGCTAGGTTTGCACTTCATAGATTGGCTTCATAGATTGATGATTTGATCATCAGACAAAAGGCTAGACTTGTGCTTCATGGATTGGTTGAGATTCATTCATCAACAAAGTCCAGTTTCCTCAGTCCCTACAAGCAGGATATTCTTGCCCTTACTAATTTCTTGGAATGTTGGCAGTTTGGTCCAATTTGGAAGATAAAGAAAACAAGAACTGCAAGGCAATTCTTCTGAAATAGCTTTTCTGGCTCTATTTTGATATGGATGAACTCATGTCATCTTTTACATTTTGATCAAGATCTTTCTCCAAAAGTATCACTGATCAAACAATGGAAAGCAATGTTGATCGGCTACTGGAAAGCATTGCTGATCTGCCATCAATTCATCTCTCATCACCAGGAAGGCTCATTCCCAGTATGTCATGTCCATTGTGAGAGGGAAAGTGGTTTCCTTAGGAGCCTTTAGGCTACATTTGAGCTACAAGAGCACCAGAGCAGAGGAAGGCTCAATTGTCAAGTTCTTTTAAGGGTAAAAGTCTTCTGCAATTCCTTGAAGTTTCTCACGTGAAGTTTTATGAGCCTTAGTAATCATTTCAAGGCACTCAGTGACCATTATCTGAGTGTTGTTTTTAGAACATCAAGCTATGCAGAGGAGATAGAGTTTTATGACAATGAGTATTCCTATAATAACAAATAAAATGCTGAGTCCAAATAGAAAAATAGACCTGAACCAGGAGGCAATGGTTGAGGGCAGCCAGCTAAAGAGATCGAAGAACCACAGGATGTCAGTGGGCACTGCATTTAACCATTTGGGTTGTGCCTGAATTCTATCTAGTTCTGTCTCTACTTTGACAGAAGTGTTTACCCAAGTGAAATAAAAGGTATTTACAACAATTACAAATGCTTACAAATGCTCTCTCTTAAATATATGGAGGTTTAATTGGTTAGGCAAGAAGTTCTAGACACTTACCACAAGGAATTAGGGGAGGAATTGCAGACATCGGCAATTAAATGTGTTAAAAGATTCTCTAGATCCATGTACAGGTTGATACTTCTGATGACAAACTCAACAGTCAGAAGATGTCTCTGTTTTGTAATGGATAGGGAGATGTGGAGGGAGAAAATAAGGCAAGAAGCAATGTCAGTAAAAGGTGCATAGGCCTTCTCTGGCCATCTTGGGAAAGCTATCTGCTTCATACGTCAGCTGCTTCTCTTCCTAGTCTATTTGATTTAGAGGTCTTCAGCATTTGTACAGGACTGGATGTCAAATGGAACCTTCTTTAGCTGTGAGATGTATCTCCAAAGCTAAATGCCTTCTAGTTCTGCAGCAGTGTCAGTGATTATGAGAACTTAAGGTCTTTTCCAATGGGGATTGAGGGCTGTCTTCCTCTGATGATGCTTCCAGAATATCCAATCACCAGGCTCTAGACTGTGATCAACAGGATTCTTTAAATTGGAATCCAAGAAAGATTCTTTAAGCTGTTGATGATAGGCTTGAGTATAAGACATTAGAGACTTACAGAATCTGGTCATACCAACGTAAGACTAGAGTCTAGTATCTACAAAGGTATAAACATGATTTTTCACTCCACAATTACCCTCAATTCTTTTCCAAAGGTGATCTCAGTAACTAATTTCTTTATATTAAAAACTTGGCCTGATTAAATGAAAGTAAGAATACTCCCTGAGAGTTTCTGAATTCTGGAAGGATCAGATACGGAGAAAAAGTAAATATTTCATCTTTGTTCACAAAGATATATCTTATAAATTGTTGATTTCTTAGGAGAGAAGATTTCTTTAAATCTGGGAAAACAAAACATTAGAGCACCCTCCTCAGTTCATGTAGTCCCATGTAGTATTTGTTCTTGATCTTTTCTTAGTAGTTTTATGAAGCCATCAGTTTTTCTATTAGAGTTCTGTAATTTCTTACTCAGTTCAGTTTTATGATCTGAAAGTTTATCAGAAACCTGTATTCTAGCGTAACTGTCAGAATTCTTTTCATGAATCTCTCTGAAGATGAAACATATTTACAAAAGCATCAGAGTAGAACAATAACTGTCTGTAAACAACAAGAGCTAAAGTGGCATGGTTAAAGATCTGAATAAAGTGTAATTGACAAGGAAATTTGATTACTTCTGTGACATATAACATTTTAAGATAATGAGTAGAATTATACATTAAACCAGCACATATCAGATTTACAGGAATTTCATATATTTTTTAGAATATTTACATTAATAACATATGCATACAAGAATATCTATAAAGGGGACTTAACATCACTTATTTGACAATGTTTCCCATGCAGTTTAACATGCCAAATATACCCAATTAGTTAATATTTCCTTTTTTATAAGTAGAGAGAATAAATTCTTTGAGGAGTCCCAGGGATCCACTGAAAATTCTCAAAGTTACTTTCATGTCAAAAAAAGACTATTTTGAATTTGAATTTTGAGAAATTTGCCAAAAATATCAAAAGTTTTTATAAGACTTGATCAAATAGGATCATAGGTCATTGTGAAACAATGCTTAGTTATCTATTTAACAAAAGTGACAACAGAAGACATTAAAGTCAAACATATAGAGTTAAACAGTTAAAAAAATTACCTTAGCTCTCATAATAGAGAGGCCCCAGCTTTCTGAACATAGGAAATTATTTTAACAAAGCATAGAATTTCTGCCTTTTAGGTAGACTTAGTCAAAGATAAAAAAAAAAAAAACTTTCATATTCTCTTTATCGAAAGTAGACTAAAGCCCAAGAAAACTGACTTTTTAAGAGATGAAAACAAATTCTCATTTTTTACAAGCTTATTTTTTATATTAAAATTCATTTATTTAATTAAATTCATTTCAGTCTTCGCCAGCTTGACCATGCACAGAACTCTTTTCTCAGGGTTTGTCTTCCACAAAGTTTTTATAGCTTCCTTTTTACATTCAGAATTTGTCCCATGCCTAACCTCCTTGCTAGACCCTCCTTAGGACAAAAATTACTTTCTTCTTCCTTCACAAATAATGTAACTCTGTTCCTCACATCTTCCTTTACCGAAAACATCTTACTTTCCTTGTATACAGAGATGTTTTCCTTATTAATTTTTATAAACTTTAATCACATATATTAACTGGAATTCTTAATCCTTAGAAGCCTTAATTTTTAGTGAAAAATAAGAAGCAAGCAATTATGAACTGTCTTTTACATTAGAATTTTGTGGATTGACAGACATAAAATTTTTTAGAAATGTGCTTTCTCATAGAAAATTTCTCAGCATGGCACAAAACATATTTATTAATAAATTCAAATATTTTTAACTTTTTCTGTAATAAGAAACCAAAAGTAGATAAAACTATTTTTAGTGATTAATGTCTAATATTTCATCTTATTTGGAAATGATCTAGATACTCAATACATTTCTATCATTTAACTTAATTTACCAAAACTCTGAAATTTCAAGTCACCAAAATGTTTTGAAGTTATTTTTAAGTTCATATACCATAACACATAATTATTGTTAAAAAGATCACCTAAAAACCTTTAGTCTTACTTATGTCTGTTTAATTTACTTGTCCCCAATACTTATGTTCAGATTACATACAAAAACTTCATGAGAAATTAGACAAAGTCAACCATCGACTGTTTGCTGCCAAATTTTGTAACAGGGATAACATGAATTTGTCTGACTTTTAGTAAACCAAGGTAGAACAAAAGTTTCATACTTAGTGTTGATCACTCTAAAGACAAAAAAATTAAATTAGCTTTGATAACAAATATTTTCCTAGATCATGTGATCCTGAAATACATTTGTGTTAATTGTTAATTTCTATTATATTTATACATAATTTATATAAACACTTACTTTAAGCCAATTAAATAGAGCTCTTTAATAAACTAGATTTGATAATACCATCCAGAAAAATATCACATATTTATAACATACATCTATATAGACACACATACACAAAGACTCCATAGTTATTGTTTTAACATTTCTGCCATGAATCAGGTACAGTAATACGAAGATCACTAGTTATGAAAGAATAGTTGGATCCAAATTGTTTCTCTGGCAGATCGAATGAATTAAAGTTACCTACTTAGGTGGCTAAAACTTTTTTTTCTACTGTTATTTGTGGAGAAGACACTTAAGATGCTAGATGTTAGGCAAGGGAACTTCTATAGTTTTTTGCCTCTTTTTTCCTTTCTTCTTTTCCTTCAGTCTTAGGAATTGGTGATGGTCTAGATAACAGTTCTTGGACTGGTTACAAGATTTTCTAGGTAAATAGGGGAGATTTTTGAGATTGGTGAAAGAGAATAAGTGGAATCTGAACTGCATCTAGAGTTGCATTTCCAGTTTTGCAAAGATTTTTGCTGCATAAAATTATAAGGGAAATTGTTTACTTCAGCTGTCTTGCTATTTGGATTAATAATAAGTGGAAATATTAAATAATATTAAGAATGAAGTCCCTATCTCTGTGTGCTAATATAATATATAATGCAACATATTTATATTAAAAATAGAATATGATATGTAATGTTTAACTTCGAAGGGTGTTTATATTGTGTTAAATGCCATTTCATGTGATTTAATTGTTTATTAAATCGTTCAATTTAACAACAACACTGTGAGTTTGGTATTTTTATTAAATTCATTTTAAAGATAAGAAAACTAAGAGGAGGAAGAGATAATAGTTTCCCAAGACATATACTTCATAAGCGGCGTGGCAAAATTTGAACCCAGGCAATTTGACTTAAAAACCCACACTTTCACTTACCACTTAAAGCTGGGTTCTACAGTGAGGTAAGAAAAAAAGCAAGAAAAGAATTCTCTAGCTTTTGGCACAGAAAATGGGGCAAAGCACGTTTGTGGAACTAATCTACATGGACAGGGGACTTTTTAAAATATCGTGTAGTTATCTGACAATGAAAAGTAATGAAGCAATGACACATACTACAACGTGGATGAACCTTGAAAACATTGCACTACGTGAAATAAGCCAGATACAAATGGCCATGTAGTGTATGATTCCATTTATTATGAAATGTCCAGAATAGGTAAATCCATAGAAGCAGAGAGCAGATTAGTGGTTCCCAGGGGTTGGGGAGAAAGGATGGAGAGTGACTAATGATGGGTGCAGTTTTTGGGTGGAGGTGATGAAAATATTCTAAAATTGATTGTGATGATAGTTACACTGCTCTCTGAATATACTGAGGAACATTGAATTGTACACTTTGCTCATATATTTTTTGGTGATCCCACGAGTATCCATTTAGTAAATTCCTTGGCCAGAGTCTTCTACTACTTGCAACTGAGACCTTTGTCAAGTATAACTAATAATATTTCTAATTACAAATATTTACCTGAGTACATTGCATGGACAGTCACTTAACCCTCACAAAACCATCATGAGGTAAGTGTTACGATCATGCCCATTTTACTGGTGGGGAAACTGAGGCACAGTGAAGAAAGTAATTTGAGATAAAGTAATTTGCATAAAATTATTAGCAATGAATAGTGAGGCTAGGATTTGAAACAGGTTGTCTGGATCTAAATCTGAGTTCTTTTTTTAAAAAAATCGGTTAATTGTATAATAGTAAATTATATTTCAATAAAGGTGTTAGCAAAACAAAACAAAGCAAAAACCACTGTGTGGTGGCCCCTGTCTACCCTTCACCTATCAACCACTCAAGATTTTGAATAGAAGGCGACAGAAGGCACTGTGATACCGGGTCCTCTGTGAGTCACATTTGTTCCAAGCACGGGTGATTTTGTGAGTGGGAAGAGCAGAGGCCAATACTCTGGGGGCTGAGGTGACTAGAATCCAGGACTGCTGACCAGGAGGGGATAAGTGATGCTGACTTAACTCATACTGTGTGCAGACACCATGTCAGCTCATCCATATACCGTCTCAACGAAATGTCACAGCAGTTCTAGGTAGCCTCATTTCAAAATAAGGAAACTGAAGTTTAGAAAAGTTAGATGATTTATTTAAGATTTTTCAATCACTAAGTTTGGGAAACAGGACTCTAACCCAGGTTTATCTGAATTTAAAAAGTCGTGATCTGTAGACTGTGCTCTACTCCTTCCCCACATCCCTCCCTGACTCAGGGCAGGTCAGCTGTCCCGTGGAGACCTCAGACTTCTCATCTGTAAAACAGAGATGGACTAGATATTCTCCAAAGTGCTATGTGGTTCCAAATTACTGGTTTCTCTGGGCTTAAATCTGTCATTTTGTTCAACTCTATTGGGTTTCTGAAATGATCCTTTCATTAAATTGTTTATAATTTCATTATCTAGGAAATAAAGGAGTAAAGATGATGCTTCTGTTAATTGCCCACTTGCCAAGGATAATTCTCCAGAGAACTGCCTTTTTGTGTATGTGAGTGGTAGAGGTTAGTTTGCTCAGTTAAGTAATAATATTTAAGTCCCTCAAAGGCAAGACCTGAGGTGGGGATCAGAACCCAGAAAAAGAGGCTTGGAATAAAATATACTGAGAACAAGCCTGGCTATAGGATTCCAGAAGGAAATGCTGGTTCTGTCTGTTCTAGGATAAGTGCTTTAGTAAGTTAAAAATAGAGAAAGATGTTACAGGTCAACAATTGTCAGTGGAGTTTTCTATGAAGCACCCAGCTCAGAGCTGGATATTGTTTTACATGATGGTAGAATTTTACCATTACTGGAATCTGATTACCTCCCACATCTGAGAAAGCAAATGCCACAGAAGGCTGTTGCCAAGAGTGTCTCATCTAACTAGCAGCCAAAGCAACAAGGTTGCTTCCTTCCACAAAACAACCTTCAAAGTGGGTTCATTTTCAAATCCTCACCTTTGTTACTGCTGTTTTCTCTGCATTGTCCAAACATATGTAGTTCATTGTTCCATCACCTAGCAGGGTACCTGGCACCCTCAAGCCACCCAAAACAGGCTTTGATGGTTGACTAAATAGTAAATGCCAAACAAATTCATTCTCTTTTGCTTCCCTTTCTCTTCCTAGACCAACTCCACACTGCCTTAAAAATGCACCTTGATTTTTCTATGAGGCTTTTCCAGAATAATCCCAACTCACAATCCTTCTTACTCTATATATTTATGAGTATCATAATATTTGTTCTATACACGAGTTCTGCTTTGCATTTCTTTTAGTTTTTCTCACGTATTGCATTAATTTGCTAGAGCTGCTGTAGCAGCACAAAGTACCACAAACTGTGTGCCTTGACCAATAGAAAGTTATTTTCTTAGTTATGGGGGCTGGAAGTCCAAGATCAAGGTGTCAGAAGGGTTTGTTCATTTTGAAGACTGTGAGGGAGAATCTGTTTCAGCCCTCTCCACTAGCTTCTGGTGGTTTCCGGCAATCTGGCATTCTTTGGCTTGTAGAAGCCTCACCCCATTTCTGTCTTCATCTTCACATGTTCTCCCTGTGTGTGAGGTTTTGTCCAAATTTCCCCTTTTTATAAGGACACAATCATATTGGATTAAGGACCCAACCTACACCAATGTGACCTCATGATACCTAATTACATTTGTGATGACCCTATTTCCAAATACAGTCATGAGCCACATAACCACCTTTCAGCCAATGATGGACCGTATATACAATGGTGGTCCCATAAGATTAGTACCATATAGCCTAGATACATAGAAGGCTATACCATCTAGATTTGTGTAAGTACACTCTGCAATGTTTGCACAATGACAAAATTACCTAAGGATGCATTTTTTAGAATATATCCCTGTCATTAAGTGATGCGTGACTGTAAGGCCACATTCTGAAGTACTGGGGATTGCAACATATGAAATTTTGATGGACACAATTCAGCCTATAACAAATATGCTTATTATTCAATTAGTATATAAGCTCCTTAGCTACAAGTGCTGTGTCGCCTAATATTTTGCATCACTGCAGTGATGAATAAATTATTATTTTATCAACAAATGTGTGCTTGCAGAAGCCTCCTCCCTCTGCAACTATGTTTTGTTTATCACCACATCCTCTTGCTATGTTTGCCAGCAAAAGTGCTTCCCTCTCTATTCCAGCTTTTATCAAAACAGTAATTTCTGAATTCAACTCTTATAGATTACTTTAATTTACAACTGGTAGGACCTACTCTCTACACAGATTCCCTTCCTATATTCAACAGTTTCGTCCTTGGCCTTTTTTTTTTTTTTTTTTTAAAGATTTTATTTTTCTCCTTTTTCTCCCCAAAGCCCCCCGGTACATAGTTGTATATTTCGTTGTGGGTCCTTCTAGTTGTGGCATGTGGGACGCTGCCTCAGCGTGGTCTGATGAGCAGTGCCATGTCCGCGCCCAGGATTCGAACCAACGAAACACTGGGCCGCCTGCAGCGGAGCGCGCGAACTTAACCACTCGGCCACGGGGCCAGCCCCTCGTCCTTGGCCTTTTAAGAGAAATAATTTTAACCATGTTCTTTTCTTCAAAACAGAGCAACTGGCAAATACTTATTTTTGACACCAGCAGGAAATTTAGAAATCTGTAATATAAATAGTGAGATGAGACTGAGAGTCTCCTTGCGAATTTTAGCACTTCAATGGGTCCTTGCTTCTTTAAACTCTTATGACATCTATTTCCATCTACATTCCTTCTGCATTGTATGTCATTTATCTCAGATGTTTTCTGCTGACTTATGGCTTCTGACTGTCTTCCCTATGCTTGGCAGCATTGAGATACAAATATAGATATAACTGGAGAAACAGATATAGATACACTGATCTGAGTTGTGTGGGTATGCTATATGAAGACCATGAAATGAACGGACAAAGGAATTTCTGGAATACCAAAGAACAGAAGCAGGAATAACATTGTCAAGTCACCCTTAATACTGGTCTAATCTGAACATGATGCTCTATCTAGTTCTGATGGTGCTTATCTTCCTTCCAGGGACTGGGCCCTCATCCCAAACCCCTGTTTGGTGTCTGGGGTTCTGCCATCAGTGGATAGCCATTCCACATCAGAAGACCACCTGCCTGAACTTCCAAGTGTGTCCACACTCAGATTCTGTTTCTGGGCTGTGGTACTTGCTGCCAGTCACCCTTGATTGTTGGTTCTTTGCCTGTACTTGACTAGATATCTTCCAGCCCATTAAAGATCATGCTTGTTAGAGAGCAAGGTTTTTTCAGTACCTGCCCCCTCTCCATCTCACCTCACCCTACCCACCCCATCGTCCTGTCCTACCTTAGGGGACCCTTCCTACCCTTCCAGCCCCTGATCTCTTTCCACTGGTCCTAAGGCAAGTGTTTGCCCCTGTAGTGCTGCATCCTGAAGGATCACACTGTTTAAGTCTAGATGATTCTTATCACATAGCAAACCTGTAGCTTTATCTATCTCTGTAAGAAAAATGGAAATTACTCTGCTGGGGCAGTGCCATGTTCCTCCTTGGTGGGTGGAATAGGAAGATGGCTATCTTCAAGGATGTCCGTTGACCTCATAGGACATGAATATACTCAAATATTCAAAACTCATAAATAAGCTACTGACAACCTTTCAGAGGTTGATAGTTGGGCAGTTCTAAGTGAAAATGACGTCCTTGTACCTTTAGGTTGTGATAAGTCAGTGATACATTATCTTGCATCAGTGACTGGTACCTGATCTAGAAGAAAGGGGACCAGGTGGTCATGGGTAAAGGTGATAGAGAAGTGAAAGGTACAGAAGGGATATAGTGGGTAGGAGTGTGATGTGGAAGGACAAGGAAGTATCAGGGGAGTAGGAGGAGCAGATGCTTAATGTGTCACTCACCAGAGTCAAGGAGGCACACCAGATTCAGAAAGGTCACTGACATCCTTTGTCTTTGAAATCACTTATTACTCATCAACAGCCACTCATGTCCCCAGCCTCACACTCTCCGGTAGGGGTGCACTGACTCACTAAGTCCATCCATCTCCTTGCCCTTCCCCACAGCAGATCTCCTTCGTAAAGTGGGCTCCTGTTTTTTGGTGGAGGCAGGAGTCACCTTTTTCAAGGTCATGAGTGGCTCACGTAGAACTTTTTGGTCCCCTGTCTGGCCTGAACTTCCAGCACTGTAAGTTCAAAAGTTATAGAAACCAAGGCAAAGTAATTAATAAATGAAACTTGGGGAAATAGTTGTAAAATTTTATTATCTATAAATGTAAAACAAAACATGAATTTTTCATCAGTTGACTTATTAACAGCAGCAATGGCAATACTTCTGGAACATAGAGAGCAAGCCACCTTCCCTGGAGGAAGCACCACAGAGAAAGGGGCCTGTGGGTTGGTGGGAAGTGAAGGGGATTTGTAGGATTATAGGGCTGTTCTTCTTGTGGGTGAAGAGATGGAGTGGGAGAGACCAGTGAGAGGAAAAAGGAAGTAACTCAGGGAGAACCACTGGGACCAGTGGAAACAGACACTGGAGGTCTCTGGACCCTTTACTTCTTAGCATTAGGACCTAAGGTGATTTCACTGAGCTTCAGTTTTCCCATCCGTAGAATAGGTATCCTCCTGGCATTATTTCAAGGCTTCCAGGGAATAATACACAGAAAGTGTTCTGTGAAGAAAAGTGTTAAAGAAAAGCTTTGCTCCACATGGCACATTGGTGGGTGTCCAGTAGCACAGAGCCTACTGGCTAGGCATCAGGAAGGCAGCCCAGCATGTTGCTTATGTAGCCAGAGGTTACTGAGAAAATCTGAATAATCCAGAAAGATCAGGAAGCACTCTGTCTCTCCCCCGTCTTCCACTGAACAATGTAGACTTGCTATGGAGAAAACCCAAAATGAAAAGCTCTGTCATAGGACGGCAAATATATGTAATTTAGTGGTGTAGGAAAAAAGGAGTTTTTATTTATACATAAAACCCTAAATGTATGTTACTTTATGCTAATTGAATTCATTAATAACGCTGTCCTGCATTTCATGCTCTTCAGATGCCAGGAATAAACCAGTCTGGGAAATCTTCATAATAATACACTGAGTGTTAATTAACAATGACTTAAGTGAAGAATTTTATGTAATATTTTCACGTGCACAATCTCGTTTTGAGATTTCAACAAGCCCATGGTATCATCAGGGTTGAACTCTACGATGCTCTGGCCTCTGCAGCCTCCTCTACCCACCACTGAGGTCCCTGGCCTCTGAATGTGGCCGTCTCTAGGCCCGATCCTGACCTTGGTCAGAAAGGACCCAGGGGTGCTAGCCCAACCCTCTGACCACAGCTTCACATCACTGTTGCAGCTAGACTGACTCTGCTTTTCTTCTTCATCCTCCTGAACCTGGGTTCCTGTGTTGATATGACTGAAATTCAACCTTCTGAGACTGGAGCCCAGCTCTGTGTCCAACTTGCCCTTTGCCAAAGGGCTGTGACCAAAGCTGTCTGATGCATGCTGCCTTCTTGGTTTGAGTACTGCTGGCTTCTGGCTTCCTGGTTAGGGAGTTATGCCTGTTTCTTGAGCTAGGGTTATTATTTTATGTTGACATCCCCTAGTGCTTCTGCTTGTTGAGACTGCCCCTTGTTTTGTGCTGTCAGACTCAGTGAGCTTTTTTTTCTCTGACACCCAGGCCTAACTTTATCCTGACACTTGCATCTTGGTTCTAACCATCCAGCTTGATGTACCGAACTGAAGACCTGTGGTCATAGGGATGCTTCTGAACTGCTTCTGCCACATGTTTGGTCAAGTGCCCAAAAAATGGAACTCAGCAGGTCTGCAGCTTGATTGTGGAATAATCTTTATCTCTCCACTCATAAATGCTCAGCGTTTCTGGGCAATTGTTTATGCCACATGGAAAGGAAGAGGCAACAAACGAGGTCTCACTAGCCATAACTCTCCAAGTCAGAGACACTGTTTCCAAGATGTGATTCAGTGTGATCTGCACTAAAGCAGAAATGCTAACTAAGATCCTGAGCATAGAAGACCCCGTCAAGAACTTCTGGGGTTCCAGTCTATATTCAAATTTGAAACGGAGTAGAAAATAATAAAATGGCCCAATATGCAAGAATAATCTATTACTAGATGCAGTATTCAAATTCCCTTTCAAGATGTCTTCCAAATGTCAAAAATAAGTGATTGTCAATTATCGTGGTCTGAACTGAATGGGTGAGATAAAATATTTTCCTTTAGAACAATGCAAAAATACATTGTTATTTTAAGCACTCACAGAAAGAATAATTTAGATTGGTTTTGATGTTATAATCAACTTTGTTTTACTTTGGTTCTGCTTTTCATAGAATATTCCATAGATTAGTACAGTGTCTGGCACCTAGTACTCATTCAACAAATGTTATTGAATGGTAAAAATGATATCAATCCGAAAATCTGCAAGGATTTCTTGTTGAGTCTTTGGAAAACTGCAGCCTTTGATCTTCGTCTTTCAGTGAGGAGGTTAGAAAAGCACAAGGATCTGAGAGAGGGAGATGACTAAGAGTCAAGTGACTTTTGTGCTGTTCCCAGTCGACACACCTAACTCAGAGAGGGGTGTTGGGAAAGTTCCTCCATCAGTTTGAACCTCAAGCCCCTCAATTTTAAAACGTGGTGGTTGGACCATTTAAGGCTAGTATTGCACTGACAAGCTGTGGCCCAAGCTTATAGCTTGGGAAGAACTTCTATCTAGGATTTGAAGGAACAGGATGCAAGTAGGAATGGAGCTACAGGAATCTCTTCATGATGAGGAAGCCACAGCAGTGGGGAGAAAGAAGGCAAGAGAAAACCAACTTCGATGTCAGTTTCCAAAATCTGATCAAGGCCTCTTTTATCTATTCTATCTTTGTAAAAGTGAGAAATGCTTTATTGATTGGCATTCTTTGTAAAGTAAACCTTCACCAACTATTTACTAAGAGTAGGAACCATATTTTGTTCCTCTTACTTTCCCAAAGAACTTTTCATGTGCTTAGTACATGATATCAGCTCAATATCTCTGCACATGTACTTGTATACAGGGGAAGGAGTAGAAGGGAAAGGAGAGGAGTGAGGAATATTAATGGGTGAAAGACTTCTCAGGTTTCCAGTTCAGGTGGTCAAACTCTTTAATTTTCCTTTCTGACCTTCAATTCTCAACCCAGAAATATCTTTTCTTTATTCTCTTTATAATGCTAAAACATATTTTTAAAAATATAAAGCACTTTTCAAAAGTAATATATATATTTTTTAAAAATCATTTTTAATGCTAATTCAAATTCTCCTTCTGTCCCTTGTGAACCTGGGACAATGTCATGAGGGTCTTACTTAAAACGGAAGGAAATAGATCCTTTCCCAACTTCCATTTCTCTCTTTCTTTCAGTCTACCACACTGTCTATCTTCTGACACTATTTAAACCAGGGAGGCATCTCTGCTACTTAACTGTTAAAACAAAATAATGACTTATTTGAAACAAAAGTTGTGTCAACTACTTTTACTCCTAACTTGACGTGAAGCACATACTACATTTTTACATGTCTACTTTATAGTGGAAATCAAGTAAATAAGCACTTCAAAGTGGTTTGATGAGTCAATGACCTGTGTGAAATGCAGAAAAAAGAATTGACTATCTGACCGATTATACATTGCCTCTTCAGTGTTGAGTTTAAACTATCAATTTTTTAAAGTATCAATTTGGCATTTTCAATAGGCACAAAAGTCACTCCAAATTGTTCTTAAAATAGAGTGTCAGATTCAGCCTGAAGTACTTACTGGAAATTACTGGACTACATAAAACAATTTGAGAATTATTGGTCTTGGGATTTCATTTGATTATTAATTGTATTAAGACTTGGCTATTGAATTTATAATGATATCATCTTTTAAATTTGCTGTTACTAGTAGGGTAAGGAAAAATAATCCCTAATGATATTTCTAAATGGGAGATTGTTCATTATTATTGATGCCTCATCCACTTATTTTCCTCCTGAAATTTCTAAGCAGGTTAAATCAATTTTATCCACAGTGAATGAGAACCAGCGTGAAACATGGGATAGAAGGCAGATTTAGAACAGCACACGGTACTTCCTAGTTTTGTCTGATGGTCCGACAGGATCTCCATCACCTGATCACAATAATGACAGTGCCTGGCACTCATGCAGTTTTAAATGACAACCTCATCCATACTCACCTCACAGCCCCTAAACCTCTCCTTGTATGGTAGGGTGAGAAATGTCCCGGAGGGTGCTGAACAAAGTAGAGGACAGGATACAGGGTTGGTGGGGGAAGAAGACATCTCCTGGGTACATCTGGAATGATGCTTTAAACTTTTTTTATTGTGGTCAGATCAGATACCATGAGATCTACCCTCTTAACAAATTTTTAAGTGTTCAGTACAGTATTGTTAACTATAGTCACAATGTTGTATAGCAGATCTCTAAAACTTATTCATCTTGCATAACTGAAACTTTATGCCCATCGAACAGTAACTCCCCATTTTCCCTTTCCTTAGCCCCTGGCAACCACCCTTCTATTTTCTGATTCTATGAGTTTGACTATTTTAGATTCTTCATATGAATGAAATCATACAGTATTTGTCCTGTCATTGGCTTATTTCACTTAGCATAATGTCCTCCAGATTCATCCATATTGTAGCATGTGTCAGAATTTCTTTTGTTTTTAAGGCTGAATAATATTCCATTGTATGTATGTACCACATTTTCTTTTTTTTCTGCTTTTTCTCCCCAAATCCCCCCAGCACATAGTTGTATATTTTAGTTGTGGATCCTTCTAGTTGTGGCATGTGGGATACTGCCTCAGCATGGCCTAATGAGCAGTGCCATGTCCTGGATCCGAACTGGCAAAACCCTGGGCCACCGAAGCAGAGCGCACGAACATAACCATTCGACCATGGGGCCAGCCCCACCACGTTTTCTTTATTCATTCATCCATCAAGGGACACTTGGATTGTGTCTCTTGGTCATTGTGAATAATGCAGCTAGGAGCATGAGTGTGCAAATATCTCTTTGAGATACTGTTTTCAATTCTTTTAGATAAATAGTCAGAAGTAGGATTGCTGAATCATATGGTAGTTCTATTTTTAATTTTTTTGAGGAATCTCCATACTGTTTTCCACAGCAGCTGCACCATTTTATACTTTCACCAACAGTGCACAAGAGTTTGCTTTTCCATTTATTATCTTATTGGATCCTTGAACATTGTTACTCCATCCTTCAGGGGTAAAAGAGAAGTCTAGGGAGATTAAGTGACTTTCTAAAAGTCAAGGACAGATTTTTGAAAATTGACAATTGAATCCAAGACTTACCATTCCCTGAACCTAGAGATCAATACCACCAAAAACAAACAAGGAATCTCAACTGTTATTTCTCTCTATAAGTGGCCACACATGCCTTGACATGTTAAAACAATGTTAATTATGGACTTTTCTTAGTAGAAACTACTGAGGAAGCCCATGTTGGGTCAATCCTGCAACAACTTGGAAATAGGAAACTGTGTTTACTGTTTTAAATTCTGGGATTTGGCCAAAGTTCCTTTGCTTCATGGAGTGTAGTACAATGTGAGACGCTTAAATTTTCAACAAGTGTGAAGACATTAGATAGACCTTTCTATAAATCACTGTGTCTTTGCAGTAAGCTATTGACAGGGATGAGCATTTGTTTTCACTCCTTTGCTGATGTCTTTCTCTGCTTATGAATTGAAGTGTCCTTTCTCTTTCTCTGCTCTTCTGTGGTAGTCTGCAACCCTGCTATTTAATCCTGGAATTATCATTTTATATTCATCAACTCATGTCCTGCATAAGACAGAAGTTCTTCAGTTTCAATTTTTCAAATGACTTCTAGTTTCATTGGCAAGATACTTTTGGGTCTTATTAGAGTTTCTTGAAGAGTATCTTGCAATACAATGCAATTTGGTGAAAGATCCTTCATCTTTCCTCTTGCCTTTCTCCATTCTGTGACTCCATCCAACCTAAGGCCCCCATTGTTTCACCTCCCCAATTCCACTTTTTCTCACCTCTCTGGGGTCCCCATCTCCTGAGGGTCTCAAGGTGTAGCATTATGCATTTGTGAAATGCATTAACTAGGAAGATATGGTTCTAGTTGTTTCTCTGTCACTCAACAGCTGTTGCTTAATAATTTCATTTGCTCTTTCATGAGGAGTAGGTAATAACTATCATCTTCCAAATTTAAGGACTACTGGGACAAAAATTGTGAGGTTTCTTTAAAACATTACTTGATAATATTACTGTCTCCATGGAAAGAGCATGGGCATGGGTCTGTGGGAAGATGAGGTATTCTAATGGCCTGGGGATATAATTTCAGCTTTGAAGTCAGATGATCCTATGTTTAAATCCTGCCTCAAGTGACTTTGGAAAAGTTAATAAACATCTCTGTTCTTTAAATATCAGTTTATTTATGCATAGATTGAGTAGAAGGAAACCTTCCTACGCAGGCTTTACAGGTTCTGTGATTACTGAAATTTTACACAAACACACACACAGCCTGTCATATAGTAGACTCAAACCAATGAGATTTTGCTTTTCTTCTCAATTTTTTCTTACAATAAGGGAAAAACATCAATTAACATTCTTTTATTTTATTGCTGGGTAGAGGCAATGACATTAAAATAGTGGAATTAAAAAATTTGAAAAGCTGAAGAGAACTTAGATAACATATAATCCAAATACTCCATTATGAAAGAAGGTGAGGTCAAGAGATTTGAGGTCAAGAGAGCAACATGTTTTACTCAAAATCATGTAACTATTATACATGATTATATATATAATATACATATATGTATGTATATATATGTGTAATATGTATAATATATGTATAATATATATAATATATATATATTCTCTGGAAGGAAAATTTTATTTTCTTAATCTTTGCAGACTATTCTTGGAAAACTGCACATACGAATACATTTTTCTAAAATGAAAAATGATGAAAGATTTGAGTCATTTGTTGTTCATGATATGCTTACTCTGAAATCAAAATCTTTTTTAAAATGCTAACAATTAAGGAACTGAGCATACATTACAAAAGGCCTCTTATGTCATCAAATTACATTGCTAACGTCAATTTCCTCTGGATATTACTGGGAATCTTTCTATAGTGAATTAATTTTGGTAAATTGTTAAATCTAACTCCATACTTTGGGGACAGTTGTGATTTTCATTTTGAAAACAAAAACTATTCAAGCTGTCATTGTTAAACAAGCAATCTGGAAATGTTCATTTTCAGATTATTTATTATGTTGTTAACATACATGGCTAATTTAAAAAGTTAGCTAAGTCTTAATTTAATGTCATGTTTTATGAAAGGTGAAGGTTTACAGTTGATTGGAGTGGCCTGGGGACCAATTCAGAAACATTTAAAGTATACAATTTCATCAAAGTTTGGTTATATCGTTACCTTGGAGCAAGAAATTAGCAGTCGTTTCGGATAGCCCCCAATACTTTGTCACATGAGCTTTACATTATAGGATCTCTTAGCATTGTTTGTTTCTCTCCACCTAGCCATTGCCATCATGGTCCCAACTGTCTGTGTTCCTGGCCAGGGCACTGTGGTAACATTTGGATTGCTCACTCACCTCCATGCTGACTCCCTGACATCTGTTCCCCACTCTGAAAAGAAAGGGTTTTTTTCTATGTGGAGATGTGATATTATCTCCACCTTCCTCTAACTCCCTAAGCCTTGTCATGGGTTCTCATTGCTCTTAGGAGGATGGCAAACTCTACAACATGACCCACAGGAGACTACAGGGTTATGCACATCTCTCAGCCCCTCCCTTCCCCAGTGTTCCCCTGGCAACACTCAATCTGATCCCTCCCCACACAGGGCTTTGCCACACAGGTGCTTCTTTCTGCCTAGAATATTCTCTCTACCCTTGTTCACTTCACTTTTACTCATCCCTGAGATCTCAGTTTTAGTTTGGCCCCTCAGGGATGTCTTGTCTAAATTCACAATAATAAGCCTTTACCAGCACCTTGCTCCTCTCTTTTAGTTTTAGGACACTGGTCACAGTTACAATTTTATATTTGTTTATGCAGTTCCACTTTATTCTAATCTGTCTCTCTAACTATATACCTTTAGTTCTATTGAATCCCTGATATCTAGCACATAGTAGATGCTCAAGAAATATATGTAAATCGTATTATTGGAATGAATGAATAATCAATGAATGAGTAGCAAGCACATTTGCTTATCATCTACAATCACTGAGCTGTACCATGGTGAATTGTGCTTCTGCCAGTTGAATAGGTCTGTATTATTGTAAATGAGCAAAAGTGAGGCCATCTTGTTACGCTAAATGGCCCCAGCCCCTCCTCTGTGTGACTACTTGCTGCTTTACACATACTCTAAAAAATTCATGTGCTCTCCTGATTTATGGCCTCTGCTTACATATGTATTCTCCAATACCTTGATAAATTAAAACTTTGTTCTATGAGTTTCTTTCCAGGAACAGGCTGACCACAGGTGGGAAACACATCTACAAGGTATCTATCATAGCTGACAGAAGAATGGAACAATGAGATGCCTGGAGCCTGTCATGCCTGGAGACCAACATTTCTGGACCCCCTCCTCACTGCCCATTTTCCCTATATAATTGGTTCAAGATTCTGTAATCCTTGAAGATGAGTTTTTGAGACATTAGTCACCTGTCTTCTGATTAGCTAGCTAATCTAATTAAACTTCCTTTCTTGATCTCTAACTCATTGTGATTAATTGGCTCAGATCACAGCAAGCAGAGCAAGCCCATTATCCTTTGCTTGTCCATGGTCATCTCAACTTATTGACCAGTAGAAGAATCTCTTTAATGGTTAGCTTGAGGCTAGGGGTTTGTCATGGGATGTGGAGCAGACTTTGTTTGTGCAAAATTCTTAATGGCTACAGGAGTGGAAATCAAGACTCTTCTCATTAGCACTCTACTATATCTCAATAATTTTCACCTTGGATTCCACAACTTCATGGGGTTCCTTCCAATTTTCTCAAGGATTGTCATTTGATAAATAATTATATAGTATAGTATTTATTGAAGGGGTGTTAAGGTCCTAGATGATGAACAACAACAACAACAAAAATCCTTCCTATGACTTTCAAGTTTAGAGTGTTGCCACTTTCACCAACCAAGCCATGAAAGGGTTCCCAATCGAGCACTCTTGCCTTTAAACCCAACCTGAAGCACTGATCAACAAAGATCCAAAGGTATATGAGGCACATGCTCATAAGGCAGATTAAAAAAATGCAGAAAATGATCTTCCTGACCTGGAGAATTTATTTTCTATTGCATGGTATATTTTTCATTTGATTTCAGATCATTTAGTTCTTTTATCCCCCACTCAGCTGTTAAGAATTGGAGAACCACAGTGGAACACGTTAGATGTTGTCCTATGGAGTTGGAGAACGCATGGAGGCACAGAAATCTGAGTTGTGCTTTGGAAATGTGCAAAATTTGCTTTATGGGAGAAAGGGGAGAGTAAAAGGTGAGAGATCAGGAGCAAAGGTTTAGAGATGAAAGTGTGTATAGAATGTATGTGGGTCTGAAAAGATTAAGCAACGTGGACGCTATGGTGGATTCATGGAGAAGAGCAAGGGCTAAAAACCTAGGCATTTAGGGTAGAATGCAGGGGGTCATGTGACATGTTGCTGAGGCTCTCCCACATGTATTTTCTGTCCTTGTGGTCACTGAATTGAGAATAGTAAAGATTCTTCACTTTTTTCTAACTAATTCGGGAAAATTAAATTAAATTTTCAGTTAACCATGAATTAATATGCCTTTTTTAATAATGCAAAAGGATTATATTTAAACTGGGGATGCTATAATATGACCATTATCTCTGAAAAGGATTTGGCCTGCTTCCAAGATTATTCATGGAGGTTAATAGCAATTTTCAGATGCCTTTGCATAGCCAGCTTCCCTGGAAGGAAGATAAGATGTGGAAACCTCAGAGGGTAATAAAGTCATTGTCATAATCATTTTAATAAAATTTTCAATAGTTGAATCACCTTTTTGTGCTTTATTGTTAAAAAAACTAAGCCACTGAGTCACAGGGTGAACAAGTCATTGAATAGGCTCTCTAACAGAAGTAATAAAGGAAGAAAAAGAGGAAATGTGGGAAGGAGGGAGCCTAACTGATGGGCAGGGAGCCCTGCTTCCATACCAGGCACCTGGCCAACACTCTTCAAAGTCGAGTTTCAGGTGAGACCCCTACATGATATCCACACATGTGGTAAGACCCTATTGATTTGAAGATCGCTAATTCAAGACCAACCCTGAGATAAGGAAGAAAGCACTCCCCACCCCTCCTCCAACAAAGAGCCCCTGGGTTTCTATAAGAGCTAAGCCACAACTTGTTCATGAAAGACTTAATGGTCTACTCTGTAGAAAGGAGACTCAGGTATTTCTTCAGAACTTACCAACTCCTAATGTATAATGCAAGTCTAACAAACTAGTTCTTGCAACATACCCAGTAGAAGACAAATATAAGACCAGGTGAGCTCTGAGGCAGGCACCTGACAGTCTATAGTGAGACTCACGTAGTCATAACAATTCCTAGCAGAATCAAAGAATGAAACAAACCTCTTTAGTGTCTTTTGCTTAAGAAAGTAGGTCAGCAAATAATATAGTTTAGAATATTCCAATAAAACAGTTTCGATGGTAAAACGGAAAACTCTTAAATGAGTAAGCTTCAGTTACCTAGAAAGTTCTCCCATCTTCAAGAATACAAGATAGAGAGTTCACGTGCATCTGTGTATGTATGAGCAAGTATGTGCATTTATCCATAATCTTAGTTAAATCAGATAAAACTAAAGTTTCAGGGAGTAGAGAATCATGACTATGTTTGGTAGGCAAAGACAGTTATTGGTGAAAATCTTTCTGAAATGTCTAAATCCCATCCCTGCCTTAGTAAGTGGGGGCGGTGAAGGGAATTTTGTCTTTATTTGGCGATTAAGAGCACTACTGAGTCTAGGAGCCATCATTCTGAACTAGTGACTTCATTATCCTGGTCTGGGAATGAAGGTCGAGGAGGTGGCAGACAATTGACTTCACAACACACTAAACCCAGAATTTAAGCAGACCCTTTTTTCCCCCTGCCGTTCAACTGTCTTATAACTCTGCCTGAGAGAAAAATCTTACGAAGTAAAATTTCAGAATAATCAAGATTCAGTGTAGTTAGAATTCTGCAAAATACACAGTCCACAAATATAGACCTATCTGGGAAATCTATACATGTACATCTCTCCAATGTGTGTACAGAGATGCAAATTTCTGATGCCTTAATGTCAAATCATTCATTCATTGTATTCTAGTACTTGCTATTTTAGGACAATCCTTTAATTTTGGCTCATCTGTTTGAATTAGATATGTCTACATATATTTAAAGTATGTATGTTTGCATTTTTAGCCCGGCTGTTTACTAAAAAAGTGATTTATAATACCGATTGGCAGAGACAGATTCTGTGGCGGTGCAGTGGGGTGCTTCCGGATGAGTTGAAAGATAGATTCTGAGCATGAATTATACGTCCGCATGTAAACAAGAAGACGAGGAAAATGATGAATTTTCTTCTACCACCTCTTAGTGCAAAACTGCAGACCATGTAATTTAAAATGTGCTTCCAGCAATACTCAGATTATGTGATCATACACAAAGAGCCTGTCAAATACATTAGGAAACAAAAGCTATATTAAGGTTTCCTGCAACTCAAAGCCCATGAATAATTCACACTTCCATGCATTATGCCACCTAGATGTGAATAAATATTCAGTGCCCTTAATTATGAAGAAAACTGACAACTTAGCTGAATAATTTGATTTAATATGAATAGGATATTTCACTTGCCTTGGAAGCTAAAGTTGCCCTCTCACATCTGTTTGAAGATAATCTGTAAGACTGGGCAATTTAGGGTGACAGTAATTGTTGTAAGGCTGTTTGACTTGGGCAGAGTAGGTGGGGAGAGCACCCAGTGTGTGAATTAGGAAACCAGGAACCTTGCAATAATGATGTTTTCTGCATCTCTTCTCCTTTTGCTAGGCAGGTGGCTGGCTTCCCCAGGATCCCAGCTGACCCTCCACCCAAAGGCAATATCAATGCAAAATTCATCTCAGCACAGGCATCTGGGTAATTTGTTTTCTGTTGATAAAATGGAAAAACTGATATTGGTTGAATTTTAAACGTGAAGTGCTTCACCATTCCTTGATTTATTTTGCTTCCTTTTTTTTTCTTTAAGATTAGCACCTGAGCTAACATCTGTTGCCAACCTCTTTTTCTTCTTCTTCTCACCAAAGGCTCCCAGTATATAGTTGTATATTCTAGTTACGGGTCCTTCCGGCTCTGCTATGTGGGATGCTGCCTCAGCATGGCCTGATGATCAGTGCTAGGCCCGTGCCCAGGATCCAAATGGGCAAAACCTTCGTCTCCAAAGCAGAGCTTGTTAACTTAACCACTCGGCCATGGAGCCGGCCTCTCTGCTTTCTTTTTTATATTAATTACGTTCTGGGTTCTCAGAGAAATAAATACTAATACTCGGTAAGGTACAGCAGAGTGAGAATGTATAATAAATCACAACTAATTCATTCCTACACAGATTCTCCAGATTCCCTTTGAACTCATGTGTATTCTGCTCATCAGCCCTAGACTCTCAGATTGTTAGCCAGCAGGCAGTGTATGAATGACCTGTGCCCCTCTCCTTTCTTCTTTCTTTGGGGTCACATCAGTGCTTTTTAGCTTCTCTACCCTGAGCTAGACAAAAGAAAATGGAAATGATAAAAGACTTCATTGGCACCCCTACCTACATAAGAAAGGAGCAAGGTGGGAACTCAGGCCCCTAGAAGGTTTTGGCATTCATTACCTATGCGTATCCTTAATAGACTTCTCCATACTTACAAGTGAAGCAGACACACTCTTTTTTAAGGACAATATGTCTGTATATAGCTTATAGGCTTTTATTTTCTTTTAGAAGATGTAATTTTCTAAAAAATTGAGTATAATTCTAGTGTTCGTAAACTGAATCTTATTGTTCTATGTGTACATTAACATTTCAGACACATTGTTTTCAATGGCAAAAGTTCTTAAATACTTTAAATTTGAGTTTCTGTTCCATCGCATTCCATCCTTTTGTGTGTGTGTGTGTGTGGGGGGGGGGGTCACAGAATTAGCAATTCCATGTGTCAACGAAAATAATCCATCTCCAATCTATAAATGAAAATTTGGGTGAGTTTATTCTGAGCTTAAATCTGAGGATTATAACCCGGGAGAGTCTTTCCACAAAGGAACAGAGCACTCCAAAGAAGTGGGGGTATAAGGGTGGTTATATACCCTCAAAGAGGATGTTTCACATAGGATTGAAATGTCCCTTTTACAATAGTCGCGAGACTGCTCTGTCGGCACAGTGATTGATGGAAACAGCAGGTAGGTCTTCTGTCTCTGTGAACACAGCAAGGTGGCAGTCTGTTGTCTCCAGCTGGGTGGTCACAGGTGAGCTGGGAGGTGAGTGCAGCAATCAGTTCCTAGCCTAAGGAAAAATGCTTATCCCTAAGGAAATGCTAATGTGGGGGGAAGTTGCACCTTTATCTCAAGGGCCTTTGTTCTGGCCATAGGAAATGTCTAAGCAGATATGCAATGCGTGCTCAATAGCCACAGTCAGGCCCTTTTGAAAAAAAAAGTCAGGCCGAATTAGGTTTATACCAAATGGCTTCCTCATATACTCCAATATATCCTATTGCTTGCCATTTTTATTTGTCACATGTAAATCAACATTTGAAAGTTTCAAGGACCAGTCTTACTCAAAATGGGCTGTACAGAGCTTTAAAACTCAATGTATTGGTTGCATGAAATATCCCAGAAGTCAATGGGCTGATGAAAACAGTGCAAACCCTCAAGTCATTTGTTAATACTGGGGATGAGCACATTCTCCTTTTGGTGTGTGCTTTTGCCAAATAGTATCTAAGTGGAATATTAACCAAGTGACAATTTGAGAGTTTTTTTAAAAAAGTCTATTTCCTTAAGGTGGAGCTGGTTAAAATTTGACAAGGTATGCATTTTTATTCCCATTTTGTGGGAAGTGAAATTGCCTAAATATGGAACACCTGACCAGAATTAGTGTGCATCTCATATATTGTCAATTTGTTTCCTTGGACCTTTTTCCTGTTTCTCTTTCAGAGAGGGTTTTCACTTCCATGGTTAAATCACTAAATCGGATTGAATTTAGCTGAAGTGTGAACCCTTAACCCATGTGTGAAGTCTGTAATTTGGCAAAAACAATAATAACGCAAAAACTTGAACTGTCCTAAAACAACAATGTCAAAGTACATGTTACCCAGGGACAAAACAGTGCATGGGACAGGTTTGTGAGAATGAGGACATGCTGTCTTTCTCTTGGGGGTCAGACCTTGGGGAAATCTGGTGGTGGTTTACTGGGTAATGAGAAAAACTACTACTAGCTGTTCTATAATTTGAAAAATACCCCACCTTTAAAAAAAAGCAAAAAGTGTCATCATATATCCTTTCTCTTTCTTTTGAATGAAAATGGATTTGTAAGAATCTCTATGCCCTTTGCCACAGATTCTTCTCCTTTATCCCTTTCTAAAGTTAAAAGTTTTGCAGCCCCTGCCCTGGTCCTTGGACCAAGTGTGACTTCTGTCCCTGGAAATTTGCCCTTCTAAATACCTCAGACCTTCCAAAATACTACCTTATGATTTTTATATGGCAACATACTTGACTCTATGTTCTCAAATAACAATAATTGTCCATTGCTTTTCCAGAAAGGGATCTTGTAGGAAATATACAGTAAGATCTGTGGTCACCAAAAGCTGCGGGTAGATAGAGTCTAGCAGCATGTGAGGAGGATGAATCTCAAGAGGCTCATCCTTCCCCTTATTTACCAGAGCTTTAATGTTTTTGCGTTCCCCTCCTCACAGAGTTAGCTGAATCCCTAATGACTCCTGTGGGGTCCCTGCTACCAAGCAGCATTGTATTCTCCCACTGTTCAGTCAGAGATAAACTGGCTGTCAACTGAGCATGTCCTTACAGGACCTCAAAACTGTCGTTGCTTCTGGCAGGGTGAGTAAAAAAGAAGACTCAAAAGATGCATCATAGGTATCATGGACTGGGTCCATGACTGGTCTCTTTGTTGTCCCTTAAAAAAGCAATAGGCATCATTAGTACAAGATTGATCTGCTCTATTGTTTTGTTGGCTAGTTGAAGAACTCAGTCTAATATTCAAAAAAGTCTCCACAAGTGCCCTCTACCGCCACATTGCTCAGCTGTAGAGACTTCATCAATCAATGAACCCAGTAAACCAGAGATGGCTAAGATGCTATAGGTCAGTGTTTCCTTTCACAGTACAAATGAATCATCTGGGATCTCCTTAAAAAGTAGATCCTGATTCAGCCTGCCTGAGGTGGGAGTTGTAATGTGGCATTTCTTTTTTTTTTTTATAAAACTTGGCCCTGAGCTAACATCTGCTGCCAATCATTTTTTATTTTTCTTCTTCTCCCCAAAGACCTCCAGTACCTAATTGTATATTCTAGTTGTAGGTCCTTCTAGTTCTGCTATGTGGGATGCCACCTCAGCATGGCTTGATGAGCAGTGCTAGGTCCACACCCAGGATTGGAACTGGCGAAAGCCTGGGCCGCCAAAGTAGAGTGTGCAAACTTAGCCATTTGGCCACGGGGCTGGCCCCTAATGTGGCATGTCTAAAAGTTCTCAGGTGATGTCAAGCTACTGGTCTACAGACCACACTTTTGAGTAGAAAGGCTATAAAGCAAAACAAAGAAAGGTCATTTTTCTCCAGCTGTTATCAACTTCTTGGGAAAGATAAGACCTTGACTGTGAAGAACAGATATCAATTGGCTTTGGAGAAAGGAACTCAGGCATTAGTACTTTTTGTTTTGTTTAACCTCTAAAACCATTCATACACCACAGAGCTTTCCAACACTCATTTCTACAGATATACTTGATATTACCCAAGTCTCCTCAACCCCTTTCAAATGTAAAGGCCACTGATAGGGCTGACATTCATTAAGCTGCTTCTGTATACAGGGAAACAGCTCATTTGATCCTTACAACAATACTGTGAGATACATATTTCATCCTTAGTTCACAAATAAGAAAATGGAGATTAAGAAAGTTTAAGTAATTTGCTACCAATGTTAATTGGAGATGGACATGTTGGTATCTGAACCTGGGTATGTCTGACTCAAAAGCGTGTAGTCTTTCCTCTGCACATCAAAGTGGCCATTTGTTCATGTGATTATTCATGGTCTTTCAGTTAACATATCTAGTGAGGACCCGTGATGTGCCAGGCACTGGGTTAGGGCTGATTAATACTCTACAGAAAAGTCCTTAGAAGTCATGAGAATCTGCAAGCATATAAAGTCTTTTTCTGGAAGCCCCACATCAAAAGCACATTTCTCAAATCTCCGTTTCGAACAGTAAAATAGATGCTTGCTTAATGTTTTGGTGGATAAATTAAGTTGCTAGAATTTTCAGAAAGCCTTTGGTCTTGAAATCACTGTCATTTAAGACCTAAACACATATTTTAAATGTGTCAAGTGTGCTGATAATTTCTGGGACTGTGTCACCATTCAAATAAATAGTAATTTTGTTCCTCATTAGTGGTTGTGCCTGCAAAGCTTTGAGTATTTCCAGCCACCTGTCCTTAGGGGCTTCAGTTTGCTAAGAACTGCCACTCAGAAGCACAATTTAGTTGCAGGAAAAGAAGAAAGTCAATAACCCTCAAAGACCATCTTCCAATTTGCTCACCCCTGGAGTTATCTGCGAAAAGGGAAGAAAGCTGCTTCCATCTGGAAATGCAGCTCATTCACTGGAAAGTTGATGCCTTCTATCTGTCTCTCTTTGCTTTTCCAAGGAGCCTCTATCCCGGGTGTGTGCTCATTATCTTGCATTATCTACTACTGATTGCATTGTTTCCTCAGAGTGCCTGAAGGGTCCAAGTCAGCCAACTCCAATGATTTCAATAGATTCATGAGACTAGAGGGGAGGGTATGGATATCAGCCAGTGAGGAGTTTTCAAATCTTAATTTCAGAAAGTGACATGCAGAACACACACTGATGGAGACTAGCAGAATGTTCATCTTTTCGTGGGCAGGATGGTCAGAGTAGCTGGTCTAATTTTAAGTCTTGGCAATTGCTCCTGTGTTTGGAGGTTCAAGGCAGTGTCCTTATTCCTTTCTGCTCTCTCCAGCCTCCCACAGTCCTGAGGAAGAGATAAGACTCTTACAAGCGGGAGAGGACAGCCTCTAATTATGTCACATTTGAGCATATGTAAACAGGTGGTCGGACAGCACAACCTCAGAGATCCCTTTCAGCCTTGCATGCATGGGATCTTGCTCGTATATTTCCAAGGAGACTGAGGAAGTTCAGTTGTTGGATTCTTTTGTATCTTGTTGCACTCGGTACACTGTTCTTGCAGAAATTCCTCACTGACCACTCACTGTTGTCATAGCAAATAAAAAGAATGGGCATTGATTTGGGAACACATTCCTCAGCTCAAGAGCAGAGAAACAATATGATGCAGCCATCATTAACTGAAATACCTACAGGAAGTTTGTTTTCTGGTTTAAGTTTATATATATATAAACATATATATATATATATTATATGTATATAAACATATATATATACGTTAAACAATTTCCACTCCATCATTCTGGAATAAAAGTATATTGAATTCTCTTCCTCTGACTCTGTGTCTTCACTATTGTGGCTCCTTTTCCACACTAGCAAGTCCGGATTATGAAATAACATCCAGCTTCATTGGAGAGCCTAAAGGAAGGAAAACACTATGCCTGTAATCATGCTCCCTGGTGCTAAGTACAGTGGTTAGACCTGCACCTGCCTTGATTGTCAGAACAAGCTCTGTGCTCTCACCTGTGGAGCTGAGAGCCCGCTTCTCAAGAGCTATGGGGAATTCCTAGGAAGTACGAATGTCTGCTTTCCCAGTAACATGATGTGCTCCGATTCCTCTGTTCATTGTGCATTTTTGTAGAATGGCTTTGTCAATCTCCTTCTTGTCCTGGGGCTGACTTGTGCTTGGGAAATTGGCTCAGGGATCTTTCATGGATGAAGTCCTCCAACACTCTGCTCTGAGGCCCGAGTTAGCATCCCTGGCTTTATGCTCCGCAGCACCTGTTCCATTCCTCTTTTTCTCACTTACCATCTTGCATTATACTCAATTTGATGTGCTCTTTTCCAGTTGGCTGTGATTTTCAAAGACAAGGATTTTATCCTATATGATGACTTAAGATGGCAAATGGGAGGTCCTCAATAAATAATCTTTCCAAAGAATGAATGAATTAAGCATCTGTTCACAGGAGGTGCTCAAGAAACACTTGTTTATTGATTGAGCTCCAGCTCAGAGACCTTGGCTGTTCACAAGCTCCCTCCCTTTCCCAGGTCCCTGTCCTACAGCATCACATGCCTCTGCACTTAGGAATGAAGGGATCCTAAGCCACTAGGATCACCTACTTTTTTCTTGGACTGTTTTAACAATGGAGGAAACGTTGGTCATGTTGGAATTCTCAACATTAATTATTTAATGCAAATAGAGTCCTTGATTTTGAGCATTCTGTCTTGTTGATGATTCATTGATCTCCACCGAATTCCAACAAGTTAGATGTTATTATTTTCTTAGGGAATATTGCAATAATACTGGTAATGCATCTGGCATTTCTTCCAGGGTATCAGAAGTAGAAAAAAATTACCAAATATAAATGAAATGCCTTGGGAAACCATCCTAAAATTGGAAAATCAGTGTCTTCTGGAACATGTGATTGCAAGAATACAGTAAGACTCACTAAAGTTTTCTTAAACTGAAGTTATCTCCATCAAGAAAAGGTAGTCACTGAAGTAGTGATAACTGCATCCTTGGAAGTCCACCATGTATGGGCTATGTGACTATGGCAAGTGAGCCAACCCGTTTGTGACTTGTTTCTCTGCATATAAGATGAAGAATAATCTGCCTACCCTGGGTGATGCATGAAAGGGGCAGAGCACTGTGTGGAACCCACAGGAGGAGCTCAATAAATATTATTCCTTCTGATTAACCCCACATAAATTTAAAAAGGGAAGTGGAGTTTGCTTCAGCATAAAATGCCTCAAGACAATGCTACCTGAACCCTCAGCATGGATCTGGAGGGTGGCAGGGTAAGAAGTTTCAGGGTTCATGCATCTCCACAACAAATATGGAGGAGACAGAGGGAGGCTGCCACTATGAAAGACACTTGGTAACCATGGTCATCACAAAAGTCACAGGCCCTTCAGATTAAAGGTTACAGCAGACCAAACCCTCCTTCTGCTTATGGAGGTAGAGAATAGGAAAAAGTTGGGCCCTGTAACTATCCATCTTAGAGCCTAAAAGAGAGCCATAAATACACTTTTCTTCCCAGATTTTGGGGAAGAAGTCAATAAAAGTCCCACAAGCAAACAACTAGTTGGCTTTAAAGAGCAGAATTTTCACTCTTTGGCAGACCCCTGCATTACATAAACACCACCAGCTGGTGAAACTTCCCTGCACTCACTTCCTGAACAGATGGATCAGAAAAGAACCACAGAGGTAGACAGGAGAATCCCTTATTCGGAAAGTCTGATGCTTCCCTCACTCAAACATGAAATCCTAGTGGCAGTCTTTCTCTTCACATACCTATTCCCAGGTATGGTCTGTCTGCTGATAGGTTTCCTGCTCTAGCCCACTTTGGCCACATCTGGTTATGTATTGACAATGTGTCTCAATGAATGTAAATGCTGGTTCTGCACCAGGAAAGGGAGGAAGTGGGTCTCCTTAGGATCCTGCTTCCCTAGGACAACCTGGGTTCAAATGAGAAGAGGCACTAGCAGGAGTGTCGAGGGTGAATCCAGAGTGCTGTGTTTCCACAGCTCCTAGGGCTCTGACAGTTGGGAAGATTCAGGCAAAATGTTAAGTGGATCTTAGTTTAGGCGGTAACCTGGTTTAGATCCTAGCTCCACAATTTACTAGCTGTGAGACACTCTCAACCTGTTTATCTGTAAAGTGAGAATATTAACATCTAACTCATAAGATTATTTTAGGTGAAAATTGGATGGCACCTAACGCTTACAAATCCCGTTTCTGCACAATCATTATAGTAATAGTTCTCTTTCATAGATAATCTTGCTCTTTCTAGTCATACAGTGTGGCCTTTCTGCCTGCTGGCTGATTAGGAACCTTGGTTCCACTCATCCCAGGCTCCCTTGACAGATCTCCAATTTTCAGGTCTCTCTTACTCCTTCTCCTCCCCAAATCTCCTTCCCCATAGCCACAGGGCTAGTCCAGGTTTCTGCAGGGAACTTAACTAATTCCTGCTAGAATTTTTTTTGCTGTGTTTTTTGTTGCATCTTTCAGTTGCCAGACAGTGCACTGGTGTTGCCTAATTAAAATAATTGACTTTATTGCTTGCTGGTAATGTGTCAGGCACTATTTTAAGTACTTTACAATCATCAACTCATACCATTCTCCCAACGCCATTATGAGGTAGGTACTACCATTATCACTATTTTATATTTTGCCCTAAATCATCCAGTTATTAAGAATTAAAGCCAGAAATCAACTCCACAATCTGGCCCCAGGGTTTAGGCTCTTTATTAGCAGAGTGATGAATGAGAGAATTTTAAGCACCATGGCAGGTCACTGGCAAAGGTAAGTTTGCTCAAGGAAGACCCTTGAAGATCCACTTCAGGACACAATGTCCACTGCAGTTACCTGTAGGACCTGTCCTGGATGACAGTGTGGAGATCGGAAGGCTTCAGGGACAGCGGTCTTCTGAGAAACTACGCACTGGCTGGACCAGTGAGGCATCACTTAGCATTCGTCTTTTTCAAGGTCTATCTCTTTGTTATGAATATCTTTCTTGCAACAACTGGGGAGATGTCAGGTTGCAGGGAAAAAGGGAGTTATTGAAATGCAGTTATTGATCTCTTCAACTCCTCTTCACTATCATTTGGTTCAAAATTGGGAATAATGTTTCTTGCTACGAGGTTTCCTCAACTAAACCAGAAAGACAGTAAAATTTGAAGCTGTAGGTATTTTCCAGGTGGCATTCGACTGCCTCCCCAAAGTCCTGTTGCATTAGAGATGTGTGCATTGAAGTCTAAATGCGCATCTGTTAATGTTTTCAATGAATGGCCAAAGGTCAATGCCATTTGACTGTCTCATCCCTCCCTTTGGCAAGAAGGAAATGAAAAATGCAATCTTAATATTTCCATTCCTGAACCAACTGCAACTGTTAGCTTCACAATAATGACTGATGCACATTGTGGAAACTTGAGCTGGCTTTTAGACTAGGCAAAAAGCAAAAAGCCCTTTCTCAACTCACAGTAAGAAAGGATGATCATGGGGCCAGCCTCATGGTCTACTGGTTAAGTTTGGAGTGTTTCGCTTCAGCAGCCTGAGTTTGGTTCCCAGTCATGGACCTACACCACTCATTGGTGGCTATGCTGTGGTGGTGACTCACATACAAAATAGAGGAAGACTGGCACAGATATTAGCTCAAGGCAAATCTTTCTCAAGCAAAAAGAGGAAGATTGGCACAGATGTTAGCTCAGGGCCAATCTTCCTCAAAAAAGAAAAAAAATAGATACTACTTTTAAAAAATGTATTTTTTCCTCAAAATTACTATTCAAAAAAAGATTCTCTGAGTTCTGTTTCTTCATTTATATAATGAGAGTATGTACAGGAATGTCCATAGCAGGTCTTACTCTATACATGGCTCTAGGTTTGTTTAAAAACAAACTTGTTTTGTAGTTAGAGTGAAAGTCATCTTTGCTCCAGTCACACCTAACTAACTGCAACTTACAAATTACCGTGATCCAAAGTTTTGGGGTTCTGCTGTTTGGAAAATAAAAGCAGCAATGTAGCCTTAGTAGATAATGCCTTTTTATCCTCATGTGTTCAGAGGTAATTATGAAAAGGCTCTGGAGAACCCAGAAGGGAAACTGCTGTAATTCAGTAGCGCTGACATTAAATAAAACATTGCACATATTTGGTCTTAAAGTTATATACTGTTTTTTCAAAATCATGTAAATTGATAAACATACTATATAAAATCTGAAAGTAAAATGTACCTCCTCCAAGTACTGCACCCTTTTACTACATAGAAACAAATGACATGACACTTGCAAATTCAAAATATCAGGAAATGCATATGATTAGGTTTTCACAGTTATAATGATTAACCGGAGTTGCTTGTATTAAGCATATTAAGCCCTAGGTTTTCAAGTGCCAGATAGTCATTGGCAACTTTTACACGTGTGCTGTGTAGGTGTGTTAATCTTGCGTTGCCAACAACATATTTCACATTTTCATCTTGATATATCCCCTGTAAAATTCTTCCAATCTGAATATACAAAGCTCCCATCTTTGAGTCTCTAATTACATGGGGTTTCAAGGAGTCGACATTGAGTAGAAGAGCATCTCTAGGCCCCCTTTTCCTTCCTCGCTTTATGACCTCCCTAAGATTTTGCTTGGATATATTCAAGAATGCTCTATCTACACCCCATGTCTAAGAGAAGACTCAGTACTTTACCATTGAAGTGAAGTCATATACATTAAAAAATTGATTTATTCAAATGAAATTCACATAGTTTAAATTAATATTTAAAAGTGAACAATTCAGTAGCATTTAGTACATTCATAATGTTGTGCTACCACCACTTCTATCTAGTTCCAAAATATTTCTATCACTCTAAAGTAAAACCTCTTATCACATATATTTTCTAGGGCAATTCAATAGTTTCTGATACATTGATGAGAAAAGAGAATGAACTAAAATAATGATTAACTTTATAAAACCTCCAAACCTCCCTATTATTGTTTGGATAGATTGGTGGGGCCATGGGATATCTAAGTAGCATAGTGAGAAATAGGTCAAGTGACTTAGTCATATTAGTTTAAACACCTTTGGAAAGTTTCTAATATACATTGAAAGGTCACTTTGTAAGCTGTGAAGACCCCAAATTAGCAATGTGTCTGGGACAGGAATATATTCAGGGATATATATTTAAGGCTTCTCCCTTTCTCATTTCCCCTTGCAGACCTCGCCTCTGTGCTGCTTTGTGCTGCCAGACGAGGGGTAGGGGTAGCAAACAAGCTGAAGAACTCCAAGAGAGGCTATGGATTTATACAAGAAAAAGCGTAGAGGTACCCAGAGAAGAGGAATGGAGAGAGATGAGAATGGCGGGAGGTCCTTGACATCTTGATCTGTAAAGGTCAGAGAAAGAGAGGTGTGAAAGTCTGTGTAGGCTGGAATGTTCTTTGAGAGGGAAGAAGGGAAAAAGACAAGAGATAGATGACTAGCTGTGTGAGGACTAGGGCTTTAGTAAGAGAGAAGGCAAGGAAGATAACTTATTTTGTGGTGTGGAATGTCATGCCCTTTGGCTGCTTCTTTAACCACCTTCACTCCAAAATATTCACAAATTGGATTCTACAAAGCATTAAAGGAGATGGATTTCCTTTGATTGCATCATTGTGCCGAGGCACACCTAAGCAAGGGGGAGGAAGTTCAGGATGATCAGGGCGACCCCAGCACAAGCTCCTGCATGCTATACAGCAAAGGCCAGGACCCTCCTGGTAAGCACAATGGTAGGGATGGCCAAGAATCTCCTTTGGGGATACCAGTAATAGGGCATCTTTATGCCTCTTCTTACAATGCCAGCTTTAGCAAAATTAAAGAAGTACATTCAGTCTCAGCTGTAATAAATCTCTCCACGGCAGAAGACCTCTCTGAGCCTCTGTCATTTAAATAAGGGATATCCTACAGTTCTGATGTCCTTGGATCCTGACTATAGGATTTCAAAGACTTAGGATTCTTCCAAGTTGAAACCACATGAGTGTATATAAGTAATCGCCAGCAAAATATGCTAACTGGAAAGGGCGATGCCAAAAGGTTACATTCAGTATGATTCCATAACATTATTGAAATAAATAAATATATATATATAGAGAGAGAGAGAGAGAACAGATTAGTGGTTTCCAGGGTTAGGAGGGGTGAGGATGGGAGGGTGTGGGTGTGGTTATAAAACGGCAACATGAGCGATCCTAGTGGGGACAGAAATGTCCTGTATATTGACTACATCAATGTCAATATCTTGGTTGTGACATTGTACTATATTTTTGCAAGATGGAACCATTGGGAGAAACTGGCTAAAGGGTCCACAAGATTTTTCCATATTATTTTGTACAGGTACATGCAAATCTACAATTATCTCAAAATAAAAAGCTCAATTGAAAAAAAGGAAAAAGCCACATGGAGATTGTTCTTAACAATGGAAGAGTGAACACTTGGGGAAAATATTGTCAGTAATGATTAATAAAGGACAATATGACTGTCTTGTTGGGGTGGGGAAAATCCCCTCGCTTCTCTTCTTGTTTCTTACGGCTGGAATTATAATGAAAGAGACACAAGGCCAGATTAACAGGAAAAAATTCAGTTAAATATGTATGTATTGGAGATCATAGAAAAATGGTGCTCAAAGTGTGAACAAAGCAGGCAGCTTATATATCTTTTACAGAAAAAAACAATAAATTGGTGAATATTTGACAAGACAAAGAAACTTAGGTTTGAAGTATGTAAATAGTGAGGAATTTAAGCAGAGTTTCAGCTTGAAGTAGTAAATTAGCAAGGTTTGTTTATACAGGCTTCCCAACCCTGAATCCCCCAGCTCTGGCGATAAGGATACAGGGAGAGAACCTTTCACATGGGAGATTTATTTCCTGCTTTCAGGGGAAACAGAAACAGGAGGGTCAGAATGCCCTTTTTGCTTCTCAAGTAACTTTAATTCAAAATAATCAATATGTTAAGGTGGGATATTTTGGGATGGCCTTCCCTGGGCTCTAACAATCTCCAGGTAGCATTGGGAAAGTGTGCTTATTAAAATATAAATAGTAGAACAGGCCCATGACCTAAGCCGTAGTCTAATGCCTATGACAGACAAAATGGAGTTCAGCCTAGGAATGAATTACTGAGACATAATCAGTTTGTGATTAAGTAATGGTTATTTCTGTATATATTAAGAATTCCAGGTAACAAATGTATATATAAACATATATATGGTATAAACACACACATATACACATGCACACCTACACACACACCTGCACACATACCCATGTACACACACATACACACATGTATACACACACACAAGGTCACTGAGCCAGTTAGTAGAAGTAAAACTGGAGTCCTGGGTTACTGCTGCTTACAGACAAAGTCTGAGCTCTCCTGCACAATAAATCATGCCACAGAAAAGAAACACTTTTCCCCACTTAACCTTGATGATGATCTGCTACAAGGCTGTCGCTAGCCATGTACTTTTCATCTGTCCTTGGAAATCAGAACCTGTATGTTTGAGGACAGCCCTTCAAATAAGACGACTCAGGGTTTGTCTCAGGCTCACGTTGGGAAGACAGAAACTAATGATGATAATTAACTCCCTTTATATTAAAAGCACCTGTAGGTCATTGAATAATCAATCCTTCTCATTGTCACCCTGGGCAAGGCTGAATGCTTCTAATTTTGTTACAGGCTGAACAAGTAAGTGAGGATCTTGAGTGAGAAACAAGATAAAAACTCCCACAACTCTTTCTCGCATGTCTCATCAAGGAGACACACATGCTGTTGAAGCAGTTTGGTTCCTGGCTAGGGCATATTTGGCCCATTTAAAGCAAATTCAATTTAACTTTCAAGGGGGCATTTTGCGTTTGGATTGGACTATGGAACAGTGATGACACCCAAGCCTTTCCATGCTTGACGTTCATCATATTATTTCCTGGATGCCACAAACATTGACCCTGGTGGAAGGGCCCTGCAGGGTGATCAGACAGGTAAATGCACATGAAAGGAACCAAAGCTGTATAGTTAAAGAAGAAATAGGATTGTTAAGTGAAATAAACATTGTTATAGGACTAATTTTCAGGGATACACACTCCATAAGGGTAGAGACCACATCCCTTGAACATACGAACAGTTCATCCAACATCAACTAATTCACAGTAATAGCAATTATTTATTCAGCACTTCTATTTCATAGACCCTTTCTATATATCATGTTACCTCCAGGAAAACACTATAAAATAGCTATCACTACCTCTACTTTCTTACAACACAGGAAACTGAGATAGGGCAAATGCAGATGATTTGACAGGGCCACATGCACATGGTCATAGGTGTGGAGGGGACGTTTGAGCAAAGGGTGGCCTACCTGTCTCTGAAGCAGGTGCTGCCTCCATTGTACCTGGGCCTCACTGATCGGAGGGCAGTAGTCTATTTCCAACACTCTCATTATTTCTTAGCATTCAATTCCAACTATTTCCTACTGGTCCTCCTCTGCTCTTCAGCCCTCACACACAGTGCATGCATTTACTTGCATTAGTCGATTGTTTATTACTCACCTGACTGTCTTCCTTATGTTTCATCCCTGCTGTGGCCCTTGCAAATCCCCATGGGCAAGGACGTTCATGTGACAGCCGCACAAAGTTTGGTCCACACACCTTGACAAATTTCTGACCAGGAGTCAAGAAGCCAAAGAATGATCTGTGATGGCCAGGCCTCACCATACCACCTTAAGATGGGCTCAAACTTTGGATGGTGGCCCTGCTCGTGGCATGTAGAGGAAACTATTCCTTCAGTGATGGGGTTTAGGGCCTAGTCTATCTCGATATTTCTCCATATTCCACTATCTCCTTGAATTTGTGCAACTTCAATATCAAAACAGCAGCAAAATCATATATCTAAATACTAAGTGTAAAATTTATATACTTGGCATGAGCTAACTTTATCTCATTTCCATATTGAATACTCTCAATAACTCTATTGGGAATATATTATCTTAATAATTATTAATAGTCTTATTTTCAAGAGGAGGGAAAAATTTTAAGTAATTTAGTCAAGCTCATCAGCTAGTAAATGGTAAAATAAGAATTCAAACTCAGGTTTATTTGACTTTGATATCCTTATTCCCAATCATGATCCACTGCTAAAGTCAGAATCCTGGCCTGTGTCCACAGCAGTAAAAAAAATTGTGTGTGTACGTGTGTGTGTATTAGTACTTGTGAACAAACTGAAGGCCTAATATAGCCCAACTTCTGAGTTAAGCTCAGGGACAAATGAAATTAGACCTATTACCTGCTTTAAAGAAACATGTAAAAAACTCTGCCCTTCTGTGGAGGGTTGCTATAAGGGAGGAAGATTCCAGGGAATAAAGGGGACATAAACGAATAGGACCCAATGTCCCAATCTGTGGGAGTAGTGGGTGTGGAGGCGACACAAAAATCCACATGGAGATGGAATAACTGGTGTTGAAATTCGAAAGGTGAGGGAGTCCTGGAAGGATCAGCATGAAAAGGTGCTGGGAATGGGAGAGTGAGAGCATAGGTTTTGGGAGACTGCCAGGGCTTTAGTGGGGTTCAAGTGTAGACTGGCAGGGAATGGAAGAGGGGACCTATTGTTACTGACCATATGAAATTAAAATGCTTGCATTTCCACAGAAATATGCGAATGTGTTCACAGTAATTATTATTGTTCCAATAAGACTTAATAGTGGTTGTTTCTTTTCCTCTATATTCCCACATCATCACTGTAGTTTTAAATTTTTTTCTAGCTTTATTAAGACGTAATTGACATATAACAAAATGTAAGTCTAAGATGTACCCATTTGATAACTTGATATACATAAATATTGTGAAATGATCACCACAACAAAGTTAGTTAACAAGCCATCATCTCAGATACTTACTTTTGTGTGTGTGTGTGTGTGTGTGTGGTGAGAACATTTAAGATCTACTCTCTGAGCGACTCTTAAGCATACGATACATTATTACATCACTTTATTTTAATACCTACTTTGGTTCTTTCTATTTTAATATGCCCATTTGTGATTGTGCTATCCTCAACTGAATGCAAAGTCTTTGAGGATGGGAACAACACCCTATTAGCCTTCCATCCCCAGAATATCTCAGGTGTCTCCAGCACAGTACTCAATGAACATTTTCAGAATGCACTCACATTTTATATCGTGCTTTATAATTTCCAAACTTCATCAAACCATTAACATTAGAACCTCCCAAACTCACGTCAAGAGAACTAGTGCTAGCCTGGGCTTTCAGGTAATACTAACTACAGCGAAGGAATAAGGTAACAAAAAAAAAACAACTAGGTATTTACCAGGTATTTGACGTGGGTTGCTTTGTAATCTCTACATCAACTCTATGATGTAGGAATTATTATAACTATTTAAACAAAAAATAGACCTGGGAAGTTTAAGTAACCAGACTAAGATCTCAAAGCTAAGTGATGGTGCTAAGACATGAGTTTAAATTTTTTTCTTATTTTAAAAGGTCTTTTCAATTGCATACAGTCTTATTTATGTAGTTTATACTTTTCTTTTTCAATAGAATTATGACACACAAATTTATTACTATTCTTGGAGTCACCTTTAGCTATTGATCTGCCTCTAGCCATAGCTTGTACAGAGTCTAAAGAAGATAGAAATGATTAATAATTTTGCATGGAGCCAGTCTCAATGTTCCCTATTGCGATCTACCTACCATCCCATTACCTTCCTATTTAAAGGTGTCCCAGAAAAGGATATGAAGGGTTTTCAGAATCTAAATGTGGATGAAGCCCTAATTGCAATGGATGTTTTAGGTAGGCATAAGCCTAGACCAGCATTCAACATTTGAGTGCCTGGAAAAATCACTTTAAAAGGGAAATCATCTCTCCACCACCTGCAGCTATAACTCAAGGTTTTCTTTTTACTACTGATTATGAAATTTGAGTATGTCAAAGGATCCAGCTTGAGCTGTTGGGCCATACCCTGGGCTTCCTTCATTAATCTCAAAGGGATGCCCTTTGTTGGGAGAAGAGACGATCACAAAATTAAGAAAAAAAAATGAAAGCCAATTCTAACAAGATTCCTGTAAATGTCTTATATCAAGGACCATCCAAAGAAGACAAGGAAGTTTTGCCTCCTTGGACAGCATTTGACGGATTAATACAGAGCTTCACAGCTGGCGTCAAGGCTGGACTGACTAACCTGCTAAGTGTTACACATTTTGCAACTTTAGTTTTCCGGGTACTAAAATAATAAGAGCACTGTTTTGGTTTTCTTTTAATCTCTCACCATTCTCCCAAAGAAAACTCAGGAGAAAAAATATATGATACTTCAACTCAATTCAGGAGAGCTAATAAGTTCCTCTTAAGAGTTCTCACGTGAGACAGAAACCACTAGGTTCTACCTGTTTTAAAATTTTCTGATACAAAAGTGCTCCAGAAGGGCATCAGTAGTTTTTGGCACTGATATTTAACATTTCTATTATCAAAGGCCTCTCAGATGTTTTTCTCAGTGGCTCAAGTGATTATTAAAGACCCAGGTGTCTTTGAATCTCCACTTCAGTGGTTCTCACCCTTGGCTGCACATTAGAACCACTTGGGGACCCTAAAAATCCCAAAGCTGAGGTCACACCCTAGAATGATTAACTCAGAGTCTCTGGTGTGTGACCTCTAAGTGTCTTGTTTGTTTGAGTCTCAATTGGCATTCCAGTGATTCCATTGTGCAGCCCAGGTAGAAGAGACAGCTCTTAGCTCACCAGCCTACAGAGTACCAGGTGTTACAGAAGGGGCTCTGCACTATCAGGAGAGTTTCTCATGAGAAGCTGCTCAGGGCAGAGATGCCATCAGATTCACTATTCTGTCATTAACACAGTGCTAGGCTCCTATGCAAATTATTCATAGATAACTAATGGATGGATTTAAAAAAATGAATGAAATGTGTAATTCTAACTCAGCTACTGACTAGCTTTGTCCAAAATCAACTGTTCATTAAAAAAAAAAATACGAGTTCTGCCTAGTTAATAAGGTATAGTGGGAATCAAGTGAGATGATGTAGAAGGAAAAAAACCTAAAGAAATTACGTAGATATTTATTTCTATTTTACTAATAGAGCTTACTGAAAAAGGATCAAAGGTAACAAAAGTTGCGACATAGATACCAAGATAATAAATCCACATCTATCCAATATAGTCTAGCGGACTGAAAAGACTACAAGTAACCAACAAACCCTCTTCAAATGCTCCTGAACATTTGAAACTGCTGAGGAGTTGAAATTTGTGGGGAAGGGAATGGAAAAGGGGAGAGGAGATGAGTTATTGACTCAGGAGGCAACGGCAACAAGCAACTTCAGATGAACCTTAACTGATGTCTCCAGCCAGGCCTCCCCACATTTGGGCAAATCCTACAAAATTCCCTCATAAACCAATGGCCCAGATGAGTGGATGTATGTGACAAGGATTTGAGAGGATTATAATGATAACCAATAGAAAGTGAGGTTGTGTTCTTTAAGGGCTTTATCAGGAAAAGTCAGAGAAGAGGGCTGTGGCTTCAGAAGGACAGGAAAATAAAATAAATACCAGGCCTTACCAACTCATTCCATTATCATCAGGCCTTCATCTAATGCCAAGACTCATGTCTGAGCTTAAAGCCTTAAAGGTCAAGCTACAAAACAAAGAAGAGAGGACTTTGGAATCCTCCATAGGTACTGTGAGGATTAATTTTAAATGTCAACTTGACTGGACCAGGGGGTGCCAAGATACTTGGTCAAACATTATTCTGAGTGTATCTGGGAGGGTGTTTCCTGATGAGATTAACATTTCAATCAGTAAACTAAGTAAAGCAGATTGCCCTTCTCAGTGTAGAGGACCCTCATCCAATCAGGTGAAGGCCCGAATAGAATAAAAAAAAACTGATGTTCCCACAAATAAAAGGGAACTCCTCCTGTTTGACTGCATTGAGCTGAGATATCAGTCTTTTCCAGCCTTGAACTTGACTCAAACATCAGTTTGTCCAGGGTATCCAACCTGCCAACTCATCTGCTCATCTTGGGACTTGTCAGTCTGCATAAATGTGTGAGCCAATTCCTTATAATAAATATCTTTCATACATATAAAAACACACCAGCACATATATACATCCTATTCGTTCTACTTCTCTGGAGAACCCTGACTAATAAATGCTTACATCTGATATTTGCATAACTACAGATGATCTAGTTAAGATCTGTAACCATTTGGATGTAGGATTATCTTTGTTGTATAATCAGAGTTATATAATGCTTAGACTGTTGGAGAAATTTTAAAACATAGGAAGTGAAAATGACACTGAGGACCCATTTTTCAACTCTCCCACCCTTTGCCTGAGTTAGAGAGAACAGGTAAAAGATGGCATTAAACCACAAAATAACCCTGTCCATGTACAAGGAAAAGGAAAAGAGCTCAAAAGGATACTGCAATATGCACACATAAAGCATGACCCGTGTTACACAGGGACTCTATGCTCCTGGATAGTTATAGTTTGAATGTTTACAGCTGTCTGGTCCATATTCTAAGCTCTCAGTTGTGAGCACTCTCTCTAAAATCCAAAATGGCTTTGCTCCCTTCCCAGGGTACCAGTAATCAAAGAGAGTAATTCCTCTCTCTTATTCTTATGGGAAGGGAGCCTGTTTGCTAGGCTGCTACCGTTGGAATGAAATTCTAGGTCTGGAAAGTGGAGAGATTAGGTTCTCTTCACTTTTCTACCCTAATGGTGTGGCCCTCTGGGTAGATGTTATTAGGTTCAGTTAGGTCAGGATATAAACTGCAAAGCAATGACATTCGAAATAAACTACTTGGTGAAATACTCTATATTAATTGAATATTATTGACTCTTATTTAGACCAAATGGACATCTTGGCATGGAAATGTTGATATGTCAAAGGGCTTCATTAATAGTACCTCATTATCAATGGATAAAGCTGAGTGAATTGGGTCATCAGGTATCACCTCCAACTGTCCTTTGTTATAATGTCAGAGAACCAAACGTGGAGAGCAAGAAGCATATTTCAGGGAATGCTTCCTTTCTTTCCAGCTGGGCTACCTCTTGCTTGCAAAAGCACAGGTCAGGACTGTCCTCTGGTGGTGATGAATTTTCAGGGAAGGCTTCCACCTAAACATCAGTGAGAAGAAAGGAAGGCTTTTCTTCAGTTGTTTCTATTGCACTCATCTATGGTATTCAAGACTGAGCTGGGCCTGGAATGGGGACTTAGGGTCAGAGAGGCAGCACACAAAGGTTCATGAAAGCTTCATATCCAAGGGAAAAAAAAAACTATGGTCTGGTTATTCCCTGTGGATTGTCTTATTTCTTGGTAATCACTCTCTGTAGTTATAGCTTTACCAACGTTCTGCTTGATCTTTAATAAACTCTTTCCTCCTACCCAAGCTCACTGCCATCATAACATCAAAGAATAAGTATTTCAATGCACTGTGTTAGGCTCTTGCCAGGGGTCACAGAAATATACACGATCTAGTTATACCACCAGGATCGATAACAACAAGGCAGTGTCTGGCTGGATACTGAACTGACAGTGTGGGCTGTAAAATCATAAAGGGAGACCTCATAGAGTGGATGAGACTCAAACAGGGCCCCAAAACATGGACACTTGGAGATGAAAAAGAAGAAGGGGGATTTTACTTGAATCTCAGGGAATTTCCAGGCAAAAACTCAGGGATGTGGGAATCTACAGGATTATTTGGGGAAAGAACAGAATTGTAATTAAGAGGAGTAGTCCATGAAGAGTAGATTAAGTGGGAATGGAACAGGAGATCCACCATGAGAGGACTTTCAATGCTTGCCTGGGGAGTTGGCCCTGTATCCTGAAAGAGTGCAGGCATCTTGGAGCTTTCTGATGGCTGAGGCATGGTGAAAGCAATGTTTTCATATTAATCTAAGTCAAAGCCTTGGGGAGACCTGGCTCTTGGCCATGAAGCCCAGGTGCTCCCAGAAAGCAGTCAGGGTGATACTCTCCACAACTGAAAGGTAATCATCTTCATAAAACCAACAATCAACAGAAAAATAAAGGCACTCCATGAAATGCAGATGAGTATGAATAACACAAAAATTCACCAACTTCATTTAATCATTCATTCAATGAACATTTGTGAGTTCTTATTCCAAGTGAGATTATATACTACTTATAGCAGATCTAAGAGTCCAGAGGTCCCCATTGCTGCTGTGCAGCAACATTCAGACTGAGAAGGAAAGCCAGCTGTTTCAGTCTGATTTGATAAATATTATATTTAGAGTTAGAAACTGATCTGGTCACATAAAGTAAGGAGGGACTGATACTGCTAAGGATACTTGATGTTTTTACAGAGAGTCTTGAAAAATGAGTAGCTGGTTTTCCAAAGAGAGAAAAGGAAGAGACTTTACCAGAATCTCAGAGATACGTTAGTGTTCTCTAGAATTTTGAAAAAGTAAGACCAGTTGTAGGTTTCTAATAAATGAAAAAAGAGTGATATAATAGAATTTATATTTTAGAAATGTCACCTAGCAACAATGTAGACAATGAACTGTGGTGGTTAGAGGTATGAAGATAGTCTCACTTGTAACTATCTAGCACCTAGATGAAGGTAGTGCAGTCACTTCTCTGGTCACTTCTTCTTACTCCACATTTAGCAGTATTTTTTATTCAGCCTTCCCAAAGTGTCCAATTGGACACCACGTTCAAAATGTGAAGAGTAAAACTTAGTACAATAGAAAAGTGTCCCAACATGTGGTGTTTACCCAACAGTCTGTTAGCTCACTGTAGTTTTCTATTTTCTATGTTATGAGTTTGGCTCATAGAGCTACATTTGTAGTTGAACATTTCTTTTCTTTTTTTTATGCTTTCTTGGTGAGGAAGATTGGCCCTGAGACAACATCTGTTGCCAGTCTTCCTCTTTTTCCTTTTTTTTCCTCCCCAAAGCTCCAATACATAATTGTGTATCTTAGTTGTGAGTCCTTCTAGTTCTTCTATGTGGGATACCACCACAGTATGGCTTGATGAGTGGTGCGTAGGTCTGTGCCCAGGATCCAAACCAGTGAACTCCAGGCTGCCAAAGCAGAGCACACATACTTAATCACTACAGCGCCTGGTCGGCCTTGTAGGTGAACATTTTTAATGTACGTTGGAAGTGTGATTTTGGAAGTTATTTATAGTGAGTGTGCTAAAATTACAGCCATATTTCATGGAGAAAGAATAATCTTTTCAGGAAATAGTATTGGAAAAATTGGAGGTCCATATGCAAGAAAATGAACTTTAATCCATACCTCATATGATATACAGTCATGTGCCACATAAGGACATTTTTGTCAATGATGGACCATATAAATGACAATTGTCCCATAAGATTAGTACCTTATAGCCTAGGTGTGTTAGTAGGCTATACTATCTAAGTTGGTGCAAGTACTGTAGGGGAGGAAGAAATTTTCCTCTACCCTTCTAGGTTCTTCTGGCTGGTCTAAGAATTAAATTGACATGAGACAGATTAACAGGAGAAAAACAAAGAAAATTTAATGACATGTATATATGGGAGAAATCCAGGAAAACTGAGTAACTCACCAAAATGGCCAAAGCTCTCACCTTAAATACCATCCTCAGCTAAAGACAAAAGAAGATGTCGGGGGTGAGGAGAGTCAGGGACTTCAAAGGGAAGGAAGACAATTCACAGATAGGTGAAAAGGAGTAAGTTTTTGGCAAACAAGTGTTTGGTCACGCAGAAGGGAGCCCAACAAACAAGCTTTTCTAGGTTCCTCCCTGTCTACCACCTAGTTCATGTTATGCCAAGGTGATAGCTTACTTCTTATGACAGGATTTTTAATCTGAATTCTTTTAGGAAGTTAAGAGGGAGGTAACAAGAAAAACTTTCTGAGTCTTTTGTTTCTTAAAAATAATCAGCCTAAAATAATCCTCATGTTAAAGAGACACATTTTTGAGTGTTAGATTTTGTTTCCCTTTAGTACACTCTATGATGTTCACACAATAACGAAATCACTTAATGCATTTATCAGAACATATCTTAATTGTTAAGCAATGCATAACTGTACAATAATTACCTCAAAATGGACCATAGACCTAAATGTAAAACATAAAATTATAAAACTTCCAAAACAAAAGATTGGAGAAAACATTTGTGACCTAGCATTAGGCAAATATTTCTTAGATGTGTCACCGAAAGCAAGATCAGTAAGAAAACTAATTGGTAAATTGTACGTTATCAAAATGAAAAAACATTTATTTGTCAAAAGATGCTGTTAAGAGAATGAAAGTGAAAGCTATAATTTGGGAGAAAATATTTGCTAATCATGTATTAGTCAAAGGACTTGTATCCAGAATACATGAAGAATTCTCAAAAATCAATAACGACGAAGCAAAACAAAACCTCAATTATAAAATGGACAAAAGATTTGAACAGACATTTCTCCAAAGAAGATATATGGATGACAAATAAGTCCATGAAAAGATTTCAATAGCATTCCTCATTAGGGAAGAGAAATTAAAAGTATAATGAAATATCACTACATACTTATTAGAAGAGCTAAAGAAAGAATCCTGCCAAAAAGCAATGACTGCTATCTGATTCCATTTATATAAAGTTCTAGGAAATGCATACTAACATATAGTGGCAGAAAGCAGATGCGCTGTTGCATGGGGAGGAATCAAGAGTGAAGAGTCACAAAGGGACACAAGGAAACTCTTAGGGGCAATGATCATTCATTGTCTTGATTGTGGGGCTTGTTTCTGGGTGTATACATATGCCAAAGCTTATCAAATTGTACACTCTAAATATGTGCAATCTATCAATAAAGCTTTTCAAAAAAGATAATAAGAATTATATGCATATGATCTATAGTCTTGATTTTTATGATAATACCTTTCTATTTCACTCTCTGATTTTATTCTACTGATATCTTCATCCCTGTCTCTTTGTCTCACACCTACAAAAATATGTAACCTGCCATTGTCTTAGGAAAACGATATATTTGTTTTTCAAACTACACTAGCAATTATAAGCATTGGGAAATGGAATGAATGGGTTTCTAAGTTTTATAATGATAAACATTTAAGAAAAAAATGAATCTGATCAAAGTGAGGGATGCTACATACAGTTTTTCTGTGAAGTTAAGCAACTTCTTTGATGAGAAATCCTTTTTCCTAGACTTCATTAGAGCTAACTCAAATTGGGCACAATACTTTCCTTCAGGAAAAAAGTTGCTATTTTACATATATTACAACAATTGCACTTAAGAGGTAGAAGGTTTATGTTTCTATTTTGTGTTTGAGGCCAGTCCGTACCTCTGTGGTGCATACATACATAGCAGGGACTTGCTGAGATGCTGGAATTCTCATAACCTGCTTACCGGGGAGAAATAAGTAATTTTGCTTTCCTCCTATTTTAATATTGCTGATTCAACTTGAGAATGTTAATATAGTGACCTCTTTCCCTTTTCTTCACAGAACCTAGTTACCCCCATCACGAGGGATTTCTCTCCACCATGGGGATTGCTTCCAGGTAAAGGGAGACATCAAATATATAAGACTACCAATGAGAAAAATGAAGGGATTTAAGATCTCCCATATTCGTGTCTCAATCCAACATTCCAACATGAAACCTCTGCTTCAGCCACATCATTCTGAGACTTAATGTTTTCTTGTCCGTGACACTCCATTCAACCTTCTTCCTCGTAGTCCTTCAAGCAATTTCTCTGTTTATTAAAATGTTGCCCACTATTCAAGGCTTCAATCAAAACTTAGCCCCTCTATTTAAATTTTAAATATCGCTCCAACAAATATCCAACTCTTACTTCTCCATGAAAAATACAAGAGAATATAATATCAAATACCAAATATATAGAAAATATCAAAAAGTATAATGTACTTTTTTATTTATAGCAAAATCATTCTAACATTTTCAGTCTGGTATTGAAATTTGCATACAAATAGCCAAGAACAAGGACTCCTGCAACCCATATGCTTAGTTTGTTGGCTCTTATATAGCAACAAAAGGTAAAAAGGCCTAAGAACTCTAGTTTTGCTCACCTAAATGCATGCACATATAGAAAGAATTATCTCCAAGTGATATTTACTGAACACTCTGAACAGAAAATGCATTAATTTTTAGGTTTGCTATTTGAGATAATTCATGTGCCTCAGCTCAGTAGCTCCTGACTTCTTCATGCTCGCTGTTATGGGTGTGTTCACCACCTGGCCTGAGGTCATCTTGGTTACTTTCTTGCTCCAACTCCCCATTTCAGGCCTCTACCTCACCACTTGGAGTGGAATACGCTTGTTTGCATAAGATTCTATAAAATATCATGTTTCAATGCCTTGGGTAACACTGTTTTTTCTGCTTGGAATCTCTACTTGGAGGAGATATTTGTACTCATTTTTAAGCATCCAATTGAAGTATCTCCTCTTTGTGATCTTCATCCAAACTCCCTGCCTTCCAGGAACAGTTAACTGCCCTGTTTGGATATTTCAGAGCACTTTATCCCTATTTCTATCTAGCACTTTTCAAACTTTACTATGTTTCCTTATGCTAAATTCTTGTGCAAAGCTGCAAATTCAATGAGAGCCTTATTTGTCCCTCTATCCAAAGTCATCCTGCAGCGCCTATACAATGCTTGGTACCTAGAAACAGGGAACTGAAATCTCTGTTAAATTAATGGGTAACTAGATATTAGCTAACTTTTGCAGGGATTAAATTTGAGGGATTTTAGAGGTGGGAGAAGTTTGTCATTTGTAGATGGGCTCATCAAATAAGAAATAAGTATTTTTGTAAGGGAGAGAAGATGCTATCAACAAGTTCTACAACTGGAAAAAAAAAAGGAAATTCAGTGTTAAAAAGAAATTCGATGATTGCCTACTCAGCTAGATATTTTATTTTACCTTTAAAATCTTTGCAAAGACAAGGCATCATGATCCAAAATGCTCCTCTAAATCCATTTTACCTCATTCTCAGCATCCATGCAGCTGAGGACAGGATTTCTCAAGCATTGAGACAGAAATCCCCGAGCACCTGTCCCCTAAAAGCCTTAGGTTAAATGCTTTGGATTTTTTTTTTTTGCTGCCTTGTTTTTCTAACTGACAAATTGTAGAGTGGAAGCACTCTACTTCCTAAATCAAAGGACGAGCTTAAATTCAAAGGTGAACAACAAACAATGTATGTACAATGTCTATATATAGCAGCTAATAGCCTCAACACCTAATAATATAAATATTTCTAAAGAGGACCGGCAAGAACAAAAACCACAGAGAAAAAGAATCTTTTCTGATGCTTTCGGATAATATCATAATGCTAACATCCACAATGAGCCTGGAGTATATGCAAACTGATTAAAAATAGACTTGAATTCCTAAGTGATTCATATTCAATGACTAATTTTAATGTAGGCATAAATTGGATGTAAGCTAACTTCATTCATTCCTCCACTCAACGGATATGTACTTAGCACACAAACCTTAGTCTACATGTGGTAGCTAAAGATTAAATATGGGCTAGAGCCCACAGGAGGAGAAAAGAGAAACTGGTATTTGTTGAGGAATGAGAAGCCTTATGCTTGCTTGTTACATTTACTTCTCACAAATCTTACAGGATAAGTAATCTTATCAGTATTTTACAGATAAGACAACTGAGATATGGTGATTAAAGAACCAATCAAGTCCATCTGTCTACAAAAGAGTGTTCTCTACATACTCGCGTATTCTTTGTCAATGGTAATTATCTCTCTTTTCTTTATTAAGATGTCAGCAACCATATTTAAATTGTAATGTTTAAAAAATCATATAAGTATGTTTGCATTTCACACACTTGTCTTTCCAATCAGTGACTTGGCCCAGACAGAATTTGCAGAAAATGGTATCAAAGATCAAAGCAGAGAATCTCCCTCTAGTAACTTATTTCCCAAATAATGAAATATCAACAGACTCCGCAATTCACAAGTCTGTTCATTGGGCTTCTCTGCAATCATATCAGCTGATCTTTGGTTATGTTAACTTGAAAGACATTTGGGTTAATTTCTATTACATTCAAAAATAATTTATGTAAGCTCTTACTTTAAGCCAATTAAATAGAACTCCTTTAGAAATTACACAATCTAGAGGTAGAAAAATAGCACATATATACCGTATCTATAGACACACTCAAACACACAGACAGATGCAACAAAGATTCTATAGTCTCTGTTTTAAAATTTTTCCTTAGAATTTTGGGCAAGTGTGCTTTCACAGTAGTCTGTATCTTCAAAAGCTTCTCCCCTACCTTTTTTTTCCCCAGTCTTAGGAATCTGGGATGGTCTAGATAAAAGCTCCAGAGGATGACATCACCAAGATGGCGGAATGAGTAGTCTTCTTTGTCTCTCCCCCTTCAAATCTACACTAATTGGACATTCATCGGTTAACAAAGGATATATATATAGCATCTCAGGATGCCTGAGAGACCCGTGCTGCTATACATTGGGAAGCAGACGGACTTCCCCATGGGAGAAGGTGGAGATAAGTGAAAACTCTCCAACCCCCAACCCCCAGACAGCCTAGTACCTGCAAGTGGCTTTCTTCCAGCAGACTCCCCCATAGCATCTCCATGCACCAAGAGCAGGAGTGTGCACACACCAGTGGAGCAACAGTGGAAACAGACAGGTCTAGGGGCTCCCGGAGATCCCGTGGGAGAGGACTGGGGCTGGGTGGAGTTCCAGCAGCCCAGCTCCGCTGCCCAGGGGGAAACTCCAGGGTCCTGCACCGGTGGCAGGGAAAGTCTCTACTTGCCATTAGTGGAGAGGCCCCGCCCAGCATTCAGAACGCTGAGAGGCCCCAGAAGAGGAGAATCCCGGGCAGGGCAGCAGCCAGCCAGCTGCCACTGGACTCACGGACTCCAGCTGTCCCCCAGACAGGGCTAGGGGCTCCCGGAGACCCCTTGGGAGAGGACTGGGGCTGGGTGGAGTTCCAGCAGCCTGGCTCCAGGGCCCAGGGGGAAACTCCAGGGTCCTGCACAAGCAGCAGGGAAAGCCTCTACTCGCCATTAGTGGAGAGACCCCATTCCAGCATTCAGAACGACAGGAGGCCCCGGAAGAGGAGAATCCTGGGCAGGGCAGCAGCCTGCCAGCCACTGCCAGACTCATGGACTCTGGCTATCTCCCAGATGGGGCAAGGGGCTCCCGGAGATCCCATGGGAGTGGTCTGGGGCTGGGTAGAGATCCAGTGGCCCAGCTCCACGGCCCAGGGGGAAACTCTACAGTCCCACATCAGCCTCAGCGAAAGCCTCTGCACAGCACTAGTGGAGAGGCCCCACCCGGCAATCACAAGGCTGGAAGGCCCTGGGCAAAAGTAGCATAGCTAGGTAAGCTAACCACAGACTGCAGAAGATACCCATAGCTCTGCTGTGACCTATAGTGGACAAGTGAGATTTTGGGGGCTCTGACAGTGACAGAGCTGCAAATATAGGTGATCCTGCTCCCGGCCACTGGGAAAGACCATAACACCACTGCAGACCCTAAGGAGGGAGCTCATCTAGGTGGTCTGCAACAGTAGGCACCAGCAGCCTGAAGCCCCCTTGCGATTGGCCCCACAGCTGATGAGGGACCCCACAGAACCACTGTGACTACAAGGAGGTGCCCAGGCCCAGTTAGCAACAGCTGACAGTGTTCCTAGTCGGTGCAGTCTAAACAGCTGCTCCCCCACACACACCAGTAGAAACAAGTGGAAGCAGTAACTAAACTTTATCTCTATGTGGAGGCAGAAATCTGTGCCATCAAGCAGTATGAAAAAATATATTAAATCTCCAGAACAGAAGGAAAATGAAAATACCCAGAAAACAATCCCAAAGACAATGAAATCTGTAACCTAAATGACGATGACTTCAAAACAGCTGTTATTAAAAAACTCAATGAGTTAAAAGAGATTACAGATAGACAACTCAACGAGTTTGGGAGCTATGTCACAAAAGACCTTGATACTATAAAGAAGAGCCAATCAGAAATACTGGAGATGAAGAACACAATGGAGGAGATTAAGAAAAATCTGGAGTCTCTGAACAGTAGTGTCGATAATATGGAGGACAGAATTAGCAATTTGGAGGACAGGAATATAGAAATGCTGCAGACAGAGGAGGAGAGAGAACTAAGACTAAAAAGAAATGAAGAAACTCTCTGAGAATTATCTGACTCAATTAGGAGATGCAACATAAGGATTATAGGTATACCAGAGGGAGAAGAGAAGGAGAAGGGGGCAGAAAGCCTGTTCAAAGAAATAATGGCTGAGAACTTTCCAAACCTGGGGAGAGAGATGGAACTTCATGTGACAGAAGCCAATAGATCTCCAAACTTTATCAATGTAAGAAGAGCAACCCCAAGGCATATAGTAGTGAAGCTAGCAAAATTCAATGACAAAGAGAAAATACTAAGGGCAGCCAGGCAAAAGAAAACAACCTACAAAGGAACTCCCATAAGGCTAGCAGCAGATTTCTCAGCAGATACCTTACAGGCTAGAAGAGAGTGGAATAATATATTCAAAACTCTGAAGGACAAAAACCTGCAGCCAAGAATACTCTACTCAGTGAAAATATCCTTCAAATACGATGGAGAAATAAAAACTTTCCCAGATAAACAAAAGTTAAGGGAGTTCATTACTGCAAGACCTCCTCTTCAAGAAATGCTCAGGAATACCCTCATACCTGAAAAATCAAAGAAAGGAAAGGGGTTACAAAACCAAGAGCAAAGGAGATAAGTAGAGGGACAATAACAGAAAGTAGCAGCTCTCCATCAGAACAGGTTAGCAAAAGTTAAATAAAACAATAAAGATAAAAGGAAGGGAAACACCAAGAATAAATATAATCCAGTCATTTTAACCACAAACTCACAACACAAGAAGGAAGAGAAAAAAATCTGACAACAATAACCTAGAAGGGGAGACTAATGAAAATGAAAACACGCAATACCAACTCATTTCGGACACGGCAAAAACAGTCCTAAGAGGGAAATTCATTGCAATACAGGCTCAATAAACAAGAAAAATCTCACATAAGCAACCTCAAATGACACCTAACAGAATTAGAAAAAGAAGAACAAACAAAGCCCAAAGTCAGTAGAAGGAGGGAAATAATAAAAATTAAAGCAGAAATAAACGATATTGAAACAAAAAAAGACAGTAGAAAGGATCAATGAAAGAAAGAGTTGGTTCTTCAAAAAAATTAACAAAATCGACAAACCCTTAGCCAGACTCAATAAGAAAAAAAGAGAGAAGTCTCAAATAAATAAAATTAGGAATGCGAGAGGAGAAATCACAACAGATATCAAAGAAATACAAGGGATCATAAGAGAATAGTATGAAAAACTATATGCCAACAAATTGAACAACTTAGAAGAAATGGATAAATTGCTAGACTCTTACAACCTACCCAAACTGAATCAGGAAGAAATAGAGAATCTGAATAGACCAATCACAAGTAAAGAAACAGAAACAGTAATCAAAAACCTCCCCAAAAATGAGTCCAGGACCAGACGGCTTCTCTGGAGAATTCTACCAAACATTCAAAGAAGATTTAATACCTATCCTTCTCAAACTATTCCAGAAAATTGAGAAAGATGGCGCACTCCCTAACACATTCTATGAAGCCAACATCACCCTGATCCCCAAACCTGACAAGGACAACACAAAGAAGGAAAACTACAGGCCAAGATCACTGATGAACATAGATGCAAAAATCCTCAACAAAATTTTGGCAAACCGAATACAGCAATACATCAAAAAGATTATACACCATGATCAAGTGGGGTTTACACCAGGGACACAGGGATGGTTCAACATCCGCAAGTCAATCAATGTGATATACTACATGAACAAAATGAGAAACAAAAACCACATGATCATTTCAATAGATTCGGAGAAAGCATTTAACAAGATCCAGCATCCATTTATGATAAAAACCCTCAATAAAATGGGTATAGAAGGAAAGTACCTCAACATAACATAGGCTATATATGACAAACCCACAGCCAACATCATACTCAACAGACAAAAACTGAAAGCCATCCCTCTGCAAACAGGAACAAGGCAACGGTGCCCACTTTCACCACTCTTATTCAACATAGTACTGGAGGTGTTGGCCAGAGCAATTCGGCAGGAAAAAGAAATAAAAGGCATCCAAACAGGCAACGAAGAAGTAAAACTCTTGTTGTTTGAAGACGACATGATCTTCTATATAGAAAACCCCAAAGAATCTGTAGGAAAACTATTAGAAACAATCAACAGCTACAGCAAAGCTGCAGGGTATAAAATCAACATACATAAATCAGTAGCATTTCTATACACTAACAATGAACTAACAGAAAAATAACTCAAGAACTCAATCTCATTCACAATCGCAACGAAAAGAATAAAATACCTTGGGATAAATTTAACCAAAGAAGTGAAAGATCTATACAATGAAAAATACAAGACTTTCTTGAATGAAATTGATGATGACGTAAAGAGATAGAAAGACATTCCATGCACATGGGTTGGAAGAATAAACATAGTTAAAATGTCCATACTACCTAAAGCAATCTACAGATTCAACGCTATCCCAATCAGAATCACCATGACATTCTTTACAGAAATTGAACAAAGAATCCTGAAATTCGTATGGGGAAACAAAAGACCCCGAATTGCTAAAGCAATCCTGAGAAAGAAGAACAAAGCTAGAAGCATCACAATCTCTGACTTCAAAGCATACTACAAAGCTACAGTAATCAAAACAGCATGGCACTGGTACAAAAACAGGTGCATAGATCAATGGAACAGAATTGAAAGCCCAGAAATAAAACCACACATCTATGGACAGCTTATCTTCGACAAAGGAGCTGCGCACCTATAATGGAGAAAAGAAAGTCTCTTCAACAAATGGTGCCGGGAAAACTGGACAGCCACATGTAAAAGAATGAAAATTGACCATTCTTTTTCGCCATTCAAGAAAATAAACTCAAAATGGATCAAAGACCTAAAGATTAGGCCTGAAACAATGTCTTCTAGGAGAAAATATAGGCAGTACACTCTTTGACATCAGTTTCAAAAGAATCTTTTCGAACACCATAACTCCTCAGACGAGGGAAAAAATAGAAAGAATAAACAAATGGGACTTCATCAGACTAAAGAGCTTCTTTAAGGCAAGGGAAAACAGGATTGAAACAAAAAAACAGCCCACTAATTGGGAAAAAATATTTACAAATTACTCATCTGACAAAGGGTTAATCTCCATAATCTATAAAGAACTCACACAGCTCAACAATAAAAAATCAAACAACCCAATCAAAAGATGGGCAGGGGACATGAACAGACATTTCTACAAAGAAGATATAAGGATGGTTAACAGACACAAGAAAAGATGCTTATCATGACTGATCATCAGGGAAATGCAAATCTAAACTACACTAAGATATCACCTTACACCCGTTAGAATGGCAAAAATATCCAAAACCAAGAGTGACAAATGTTGGAGAGGTTGTGGAGAAAAAGGAACCCTCATACACTGTTGTTGGGAGTGCAAACTGGTGTAGCCACTATGGAAAACAGCATGGAGATTTCTCAAAAAGTTAAAAATAGAAATACCTTATGATGCAGCCATCCCGCTACGGTATCTATCCTAAGAACCTGAAATCAGCAATTCCAAAAGTCCCATGCACCCCTATGTTCATTGCAGCATTATTCCCAATAGCCAAGACGTGGAACCAACCTAAGTGCCCATCAACTGATGACTGGATAAAGAATACATGGTATATATACACAATGGAATACTACGCAGCCATAAAAAAGGACAAAATTCTCCCATTCACAACATGGATGGACCTTGAGGGTATTATGTTAAGTGAAATAAGCCAGACAGAGAAGGATGAACTCTGTATGACTCCACTCATAGGTGGAAGTTAGCATATAGACAAGGAGATCTGATAAGTGGTTACCAGGGGAAAGGGGAGGGTGGGGGGAAGGCACAAAGGGCGAAGTGGTGTACCCACAACATGACTAACAATAATGTACAACTGAAATTTCACAAAGTTGTACACTATCATAATCTTAATAAAAAAATTTTTTTTAAATAAAGCTCCAAGGAAGTCACAAGTTTTTTTTTTTTGAGGAAACATGGGAGGTTAGTTACTTGTCAAAGGACTGACACACCCATTCAATTACATTTTCCTTAGTTTGCTTCTTTCCCTCTAGCTACTTAGTTGTATCTTAATTTAGGGGAAAAGGCCTAAAAACATTCCTATCAGCTTTTAAATATCCACTTCCGATTTGGCCAAATTTCTGATCACAAGTTACTAAATCTGTTCCAATATCTTGTCAGGTTTCAGCTGAGACAATCAGTAACTCTTTCTGGTTTTACCGCCCAAGGGGTGTCATCTGCCTGCCAGAAGACAGGCCAGCAGTTGAGAGGCAAGGTGGTAGGAGGGAACGGGTTTTATTACAGCTTGCTTGCAAGGGGTAAGATAGCTGACTAATGTCTGAAAAAACCATCTTATAGAACAAAGACTACAGGCCAGTTATATAAGGGTCTGGTCTCTGGATGGGGGAGACATCTGGTCTCTGAGTGGGGCAAACATCTGGGTCTTCAGGAGGAGCAGACGTCTGGTCTTAATTCCTAATAATCTTTTGTTTTACTGGATATGCATCAGACATCAGAGAAACTCCCTATACTCAGATATTTCAGTTGTCATTGATGATGGCTATCAGCATAGACCCTCTGCCCAAGGGTCATCACATTCCTAAGGAACCCAAAAGAACAAAGTTATCAACTTCTTGCAGCTGGGAGAGGCCATAAAATCTACAGAGCATGTATATCTCTTGGAGGGTGCATATCTAGCTGGGTTAGTTAATCAGAGGCCATTCACTGTTACAACATGGTTTCTTTTCTACACTATGGCTTCCCTTATGTCAACTTTGTGCTGAGCCGGTATCACTGGCAGCATTAAACAACCCCATTAATATTTACTTGTAGTTTTCCTTGACTGTTTAAGGGTAGAAGTTTGGCAGAAAATCTCTCAGAGTCTTGTTAACCCTGGGAGAGGCTCATATTGAGTCATCCTTCAAAGGTAGATTATGACTTAACAAGTGCACTTCTTAAAAATTGTATCCAATTGGAACATTCCTTCTAATGGCCAGTGTACAAGCTTTGGAGGCTCAAAGGCACCCCAAAGTGGCTACTATAATTTTAAATTATCCAGGGTTATCTTGTTCCAAAGATCCAGCCGTTTAGTTATCCCCATTTTGTTAGGCACTTGCAAATATCCACTCAGGAGTACATATTGTACATGAAGCCATCCAAAGTTCGAGGGGGAGGCTGCCTGCTTGGGAACTGGTCGGCTTTTAGAAGTGCGATATCCCATTTTCTTTTAGTTTTGTTTTACTATAAAATATGAACAATTTTTAAGGACAATATAGTGGATCAGAAGTGTGCTATTTGTGAATGTCACTCCCTAAAAAAGGTCATGAACACTCTCTTACACGTCTCAGTTTCTCCTGCCAGCAGTTTAAAACTACTGTGGAGGCTCAGAATACTGGATAAACAATTTGTTCAGAATTTATGGACACAATTCTGTCCAATTTAAAGGGAAATGAAAAAGGTCAGCCTGCCCTATTCACTCCAAAGCTCCCTCTAAGCTTCCCTGGCCTAGGATATTCCTCCTAGGTTTCTCTTACCTAGGAAACACCCCCTAGGTCCCTCTTACTTAGGAAATGTATAGGTACCCAATTAAGACACCTAGTCTTAAGACTTAAAACAGCTCAAGTAAATTTCAGGACCTATTACTTAAACAAGGAGGTCTAAGTTTCAGGAGAACCCACCAGATTCACCTGGAGAGTGCTGTGAAGCTGGAGGGGCTCAATGGGCCTACACGGTACCAAGTGCCAGTTAGAAGTAAATTCCAGGTAGTCTCCAGTGGTTTTTGCTGAAATCCTGCCGTACTACACCAAGAAGTGTTGATGCAAAATAACCAATAACCTTTCTATAAATAAGAGAAATAAGATGAGTTTTACTTGAGCCAGAGTGAGGATTATAACCCCAGAAGGCCCTAGAAAGTATTCCAGAGAAGCAAGGTTTTCAATAGATCTTAATATTTTTTTAAAACAAAGAACACACATTAAACACACCCAGGATACATTCTCATCAGAGTTTCAAAGAGGTATTTAGTTGCAAATTAGTAGGCCAACATGACCCTGATGTCAGGAAAGGGGCGTAGGAGGGGAAGTATGCATTTTTATCTTAAGAGAGTGCATTCCTTAATGGTTAAAGCAAATATACAATGTATGTTTGATAGTCCATAAGTCAGACTTCTTTAGTTCAAGCCTAATCAGTTTTGAACCAGAATAGTTACCCCATATACATCAATATGTGAAAATCTCTTGTCAGATATTAGCTATAAAACAAATAATCTGAGAATTTACATCTCATATATTAATTTTTCCTCATAATGTATTTATCATGTTTTCTTTTACTTTATTTATTTATTTTTGCTGAACTAACATCTGTGCCAATCTTCCTCTATTTTTTAGTAGATGGGCCACCAGCACAGCATGGCCACTAACAGAGCAGTGTATCTTCATGACTAGGAACTGAACCTGGGCTGCTGAGGTGGAGTATACTGATCTTAAACACTAGGCCACCAGGGCTGGACCGAAGCAGGTTTTCTTCTAAAATGCCTGCTAATCAAAACTTTCTAGGTTCCTACATGAACACAAGGCAATGCAAGCTTCTCAAAGATTTTATTGTCCAGGAATTGTTCCTTGAAAGACTATTCCATGAAAAACCTATTCGGTGCTCTTTTTCCTTTAAGAAGTAAGAACTTTTACTAGCACACAAGGTGAATTCATGTGCTTTTTGGACTTTTGGAAAAAATAGGCCCTATTTATCCTATCTCTATTCTTTTAGCCCATCAGAAAGGTCCATCCATTGTTTAATCAATAGCAAGCCCAAAGAATCTGTTCTGGTTCACAGATTCTTTTAAGGATACTTAAGCCCTTTTTATACTGGCAGTGGATACAAGAAAGACTTGCCTGCTTATTATAAGACTGATATCTAATTTTCAAAAATACATTGTAGCTCAGAAACCCTCACCTTTTGAGAAGGAAGAGTTGCTATATATGTCTTTGAAGTCTTGACATGACTGAATGAACTGAGGGTGTTACTATTAACTCTATATTTTCCTCCTCTGGGAATTCCAGCCAACTTCACCTGGAAGAGTAGGCAGAAATGTGATACTCCAACTAACCTGGAGACCTCTCAGGTTATATTGGGCAATGCCAAGATTTCCAAGCAGCACCATTCCATCAGAGATTCCCTGCTCTAGCCAAATTTCATTACACACTTGGTAGGTTAGTGAAAGCCCACTTTACATTGATTTTGCAAATTCTAGAAAGAGAAATTCTTTTCCCTGCCCTCAATTCTTCATCCATCAATGTCGATCAGATGTGCATTTGAGCTTTAGGATCATAAAACATTTATTAGGTTCCAGCTTTTAATGTTCATGTTCAAAGAAACAAATTAATAATTTTTGAGTGTTAGTTAAAAAGAAACTAAGAACTTTCTCCAAGGGGATAGTATTCAAGGCCAAATGAAGAACCATAGCTGGTTCTGCCTGACATCAAAACACTTGGCAGAAAAATGTCCTTGATTATTTTAATCATACAGACTTTGATAAATAAAATTGTTCGAATGTACTATGTTTTGTTTCTTTGTTTTCCTCCAAGAGCTGAAAGTAGTTAATCTGCTTTGTGTAGAAAAATACACACTAAAAATAATCCAGACCACAAAGAGAGATTCGAATTCAAGGACAGCCGCACTGGTCTCAACTCAGAGATACATAGGAGGAGGTTGGAAGGGGAACTGGCTGATGTAAACCAGGTAATGATATTATTCACTCCACTATCTTGGGAGGCTAAGATGTGATGTTTTCCTTCTTCAAAATGCATCTTTGCAACCCTAGGACCTCTCCCATATCACAGAGCCACTAAGTAGAGGCTCTAATTTGAAGGAGTAAACATCCTGCTTAGTGGCTCATCCTACTTCAACAGTGAGCAGAAATGCTAACATCACTAATTGAGCACCTACTATATGCTAGTATTTTCATAAATGCAGCATAGATATTATCAGATTTAATCTTCATCCCAAAGCACTACGAGGTAGTACGACTGACTTCATCTTACATAGGAGGAAATTTGGGTTCAGAGAGGTTGAAAGCTGCCTAACGTCATACAGATAGGTTCTGGAAGAATTCAAGTTCTGATTTGTCTGCAATGCCAATGCTTCTTCTACACTGGTAGGTTGATCCCTTGGGGTAGAAGGAATCACTATCTTATCTGACTTCCTCTTTGGGTTAACAGCTTTAGAATATTTCCTACTTCTTACAACATGAAGAAAAGTTCAAGTAGAATCACATGACATTAAGAAAAGACCTAAGAAATCTAGTCCAAATTCATCACATCACAGATAAGAGACAAAGGCTCACAGTTTCACCCAACTCCTGAAGGCAAAGCTGCAACTGGAACCCAATACCCACACTATCCTTTCTCTTGGCTGAGGGTTAGATACTGAGGCAAACCAGAGACAGGGAGACTCAATATCATGATATGGGAGCTGCCTCAAAGCTCTCATGGAAAGAATCGAAAGTCAGCAAGTGTTTTAAATGGATTTTTAACACTCGTGTCATTGCTTACAAAATATTCCACTGTATTTTCCTCTTTTATTGAAATGCATAAACGTAGGTTTGAATATTTAAATTCATAAATATGCTTGTTGAACATAAGTATAGAGACTGTGCTATCAGAGTATCTGTGGGTATAGGCCTGGGAGCGTGTGTGCATATTAGACATCTTTGTGTCTCAAAGAAATGTGGCCATCATAATGAAACGTTCACCCACAAAACTCAACTATCTTTAAATGGGCAAATTATGGGGTGGAGGTCTTCCTTATAGTTTTAAATACATTTAGCAAAGTTTTTGAGACTGGAAAATTGCATAGCCAAGCAACATCGGATTTAGATATCTTCAAACCACACAATCACTATTTATTTTTCTTTCACCTCGATTATAAATTGATTAATGCGAAGACTATGTCTAATTACTCTTTGTATATCTAACACCTGATTAGACCTCAGTGACAACAAATACCAGCTTATATTTATGGAAAGTATTATTTTCACTGGTTTTATCCCCTTGAAACTAGAGTTCATTGCTCTTGGAATCAAAAATATCCCATTAGGGAATTGAAAATTCAGATGAACACTGGATACTTTGTTCATACCAAGGATATCCAGAGCCCTTAGCTTGAAAAGCCACTCTTGGGTGTTAAAGTCCTTTGTATTTTTTGTTCTACCGCTTTCAACTCATCATCTCTTGATGAGACCACGATAGTAGGAAGAACCACCACCACAACAATATAAACTTGTAGTATTTACTTGTTGTGTTTTTTTAAGATAGTGCTTTTTCCTTAAGAAATAGCCATTAGAATCTGAGTATATACAATGTTAGATCCAGAAGGGACCTCCAGACAGTATAATGGTTCTTGATTCTGGCTGCCCATTAGAATGACCTGGGGAACTTTAAAAAAATGTATTGATATCTTGGGCCCCACCCACTATGACTTTGACTTAATTGGAGTAGGGTAGAGCCTGGGCATTGACAATTTAAAAAAAAGTTTTCTGGGGCCCCAGCCCTGTGGCTGAGTGGTTAAGTTTGCGCGCTCAGCTTTGGTGGCCCAGGGTTTTGCCAGTTCGGATCCTGGGCATGGACATGGCACCACTCATCAAGCCATGCTGAGGCGGCATCCCACATGCCACAACTAGAAGGACCCACAACTAAAGATATACAACTATGTACTGGGGGACTTTGGGGAGAAAAAGGAAAAATAAAATCTTAAAAAAAGTTTTCTGGGAGATTATATAATACTACTGGGATAGAGAATCACACTGATTGGATCTACACCTTTCCCCCAATTTTATAGGTGGGAAAATCAAGGCTTAGGGAGATAAAGTGACCACTTTGGGCAAAACCATAGGAAAGATGGGTTTGCACCAGGATTTCTTGCATCCTGCTCATTGATCTATTAAATCACACTGGCTTTCATGAGTGTGGCTATTCTTAAATGTTCCAGGTTGGGTTGTTTCATGTCATTGTAATCAACAATATAAAAGTTCATGGGAGGGGGAAAAAAACTATTTTTCCTCCTCTGGTAAACTTGGACGGGCTTTTCTGGTACATAAATTTCTGTTGTCAAACATCTGTTGAATCAAATGGCTCCACTCAGCATCTGATACCTGGATTTACAGATTTTCTGGTGAAATCAAAGAGTAATTTGGCTATTGTATGCATTCAGTCTAAATAGAAAAGACATTTAAAGGAGTGACTCCAAGACTTTTCTGTTTCCGACTACTGGAAGTAGATCAGTTCTTGGTTTGTTTAAACAATCCCCCTCTATTTCCAGTGCTACCAACAAAAAAATATATAGCAGCTACCAAAATCATGGGAAGACTGCAATTGTTCTTAATAAACACAAATTAGTGGTATAATAAAGTTTTATTTCATGCCAGGACCCAAAGTCTAGAATTTGAAATTCTATGCCCATTATCTTGACCCTGGCTGCAGATCACCATAGACTGAAGGCTGCTTCCTTTAAAGTTGCCCTGAACATGTGTAGGAGTTTTCACTGGATCTAGTGATAGCACTGAGGGGAGCTCCATTCAGGCCATGACTTGAGAGGGAACTCACTCATGAAGTAAGACAGACAGACTGGAGGAAGCCAAACAATTGGCTTTGGCTGTTTAAATGTGATGCTGCATAGCCACTCCTCCATTAAGAGGCTTTTAAGTCCTTCTTTGAAACTGTTTTCTCATATATATTTGATTTTTAAAAATTCTATTAACAATAGTCTGGAGTTATTAGCATAAAACCACTATGAAAAAGGAAAAGAATAATTCAGAATGGAGCCTACAGAGTAATTACATCACTCACTTAAATTCCTCATCCTTAAATAATTAAGGAATTTCTCAGGTTATTTAGAATATGCTTCCTTATCTAGACTGTGCTGATAGTAAAATCCTAGGTGACTTTTACATCAATCTGAGGCCTCCTTCCAGTGGACAAGGCCAATGTGTGTGCTGTTAGCTCGGAAGTCTGTATGTATCATACATCTGAAAGATCATCCTCTCTCAAAGGATGTCAAGGGGCCCCTGGGGTCTCCCTTCCAGATGTAGCTTATTGAGGGGTTCATCTGAAGTTTTTGAGTGTTGTATGCAACAAATTTTTATATCATTGTAGATGTTAATGGCTAAAATGAAGCTTAGTCTGTGAAAGAGAAAATACAAATTAAAATATTGTTCATCTACATGTGACTTTGATCCACTATAGTTGATGTCACTGAGAAAGAACTTTTCAGAGTCTGGAAGCCAGATCTGAGTACAATTTCAATAAAACATTCTGAGTTGTCTAAAAACTAAAAACTATGACACTCAGCAAATTTAATCAGACTTTTTCAGACACGATCTGGACAGGTACTTAGTGAATTTTGAGCGCAGAGTAATATGCTTTCTGTCGGCTCAGATTAAATCTCAAAGCTAGGAATAATCACTCACTTTATAGATCAGAAATGAAGGATATTAAGAAATTTTGCTCAAGATCAGGAGACTAATCCAAGAAACCACATGGCTTGTCATCAGGCCCTCAGTCCAGGGCTGTGCAAGCTGCACATGGTGCTTTTGCATATGACAGAGCTTCATCATTTAAATGTTTTTAATATGCTCTTGTTTACTCAGATGGAATATCAATTTATATACTTTAATGTGCTTTAATTTTGGAAGAAATTGTTTTGGTTCTACCAAGTTGAAGGTAGATCCTTGCTTAAGAAGTAATTTCAAAGTTACTGGCATATTATGACTAAGTAATTGGCAAAGCACATCTATAACCCCAGGCCCTTCTTAAATGACTTAGAGCATCATACAGAAAGAAAAGCAGTTTACCTATACTCAGAAGTGCATTAGATCCACTAACCACCTGTTACTTATTCATCTAATTAAATGATTTCTAATGAGTAGGGCAGCAACACTAGCATACAAAAAAAAATTATAGAATCAAATAACATTAGAGTGAGATGGAAACTTACCCTCAACTTTATTCTAGCTCTGCATTATATATTAAGAGATCATTGAAAATCAGCTTCAGGGTCATTCATTCCTTCCTGGATCCTAAACACTCAGGGATATGACTCTGATATTGAGTTACAGCATGAAAATACATCTCTCTGAATCTCAGATAACTAATCAGGAAAGAATTCTTTACTTGTTGCTCTGAATCCAGATTCTGACAACTGAAAATAAGCACTGATTTCCATAGGTGTTTTATCATTCTGTGAGGAGAAGCAAAACTTGAACTTTCAGAAACCATCTGCTATTGGGCTGGCTTGACGCTGATCTTCTCATTACAGAGGATTATGATAATAGTATACAGTGTGTATCAAAGGTTTGAGTGGTTTATGATTACAGTTGCTTTAGTATTTTCTAATGCTTTAATAGTGTAATGCAAAGCTTGAGATTTTCTTAGCTTTTCTCTTTCTAGTTATGTAGGGCTTTTGATAGACTATATAGTCTGAAAGAGAACACATATAGACTTTATTTTCAGGGTTCTGTCTAATAACCATTGCATTCACCACTGTTTCCAGAGGCTAAGACTAGAATATGCTGGCTGATACATGAGTGGCAGTAAATATAGTTAACCATCATACTGCGGCACAATGCAACCAATAACTGCACATGACATTCTCAGCCTCTGGGTATCAGAGTGGAGCAGAGATGCCTCACTGCAAGGTGGTGCAGGGCAGAGGGAAGACTTGGGAATGCCTCCAAAGCAGTCTCCCTGATGAAAAATTGGAAGTGTTTTATAAATGGCCCTGTTTTCCTCTTCTTACTTCATATGGGTTAGATCGAAGATCATATTCTGCTCTGAGAAAGATGGACACTAATGTTTGCCTCAGCTCAAAGTGACCAGCCTGCCTAACACTGAAGGTCCCCACCATACACGGCTGGTCCTTGCTTCTTGTTTTGGATTCTGACATGGCCGGGTGTGTGTTTGGAATATTGAGGGACAGGGCTTCTAGATTTGGCTGCATCGATTCAGAGAAATAGAGATTTGGTCACTATCCACTTAATCTTATGCTAGGAGAATGGGTAGAGATTTCAGAGCAGTATTAAACAGTGTTCGGGTTACTGAGGAGTAAATCCACAGTTGTCTCCTCCGACATCTCAGTGCCCCTACCAGAGAAAAGCAATATGCAGACAGACAGACACATAGTTCATCATACTCACTTCCATTACAGCCCAAGTGTTCATTGATTCAGTCAACATATATTTCTTGCGTTCCAACTATGCCAGGCACTATGACAGGTTCTGGGTATAAAAGTGTGAGAAGATATATTTGAGGGGATCTCGTCAAGATGGCGGTGTAAGCAGACTCTGAACTCATCTCCTGCTACGAACACAACCAGGTTTGGAAAAATTACCCTGGATAGAAAACTGAAAACTGGGTAAAAAGAACCCCCACAATAAGGGACAGTCTTGACTAAGACGGAAGAGACAGAAATTCCCACTGGAGAGGAAAAAAGCCACCTTTAGGAGCAGTGCATCTTCTCAGCTGGCCAGGCAGGAGACACCTTAAGGTATGCAGCCCCCCTGGAGGAGTGAGGTCCAGAGCGGGGGTGGTACTGCTATAAGCATACTTCAGACTCAGCCAACCGTCCAGTAAGACTGGACGGGGGTCTTACTGTCTGGTTTTACTGGCTAGTAACTGCAGTGAGGATACCCACAGAAAAGCTATTGGCTGAAAGCTGCAAGGACCCTAGCCTTAAAGGGCCCACGCACAAACTAACTCATTGCAGTAAGCTAAAATCACCAGAGAGAAGGCTGACAGTCCTTTGGTGAAATGAGACTCACCTGGTGGGCGCTGGGGGCATTTCAGTGAGAGAAGGGACCTGTCCAGAGACTGAGACATTTGTGGGGCCATTGTTCTGACCTGGTCCAGGCATGATAATACAGACCCTAGAGAATGCCATTGAGGTTCTTCTCCTGTCCTGTTAGCCCAGGGGTCTGCCACACCCACTAGAGTGCAGATTTAATCCAGTTCAGCCAGGGCAGGCAGCCCACCCTAGGGACTGGCGCCACCCAACAGCATGCTCTCAGGCTACTTGTTGGCCTGCATTGACTGGGTGCCTTGATCCTCTACAGGCAGGCAAAAGTGTCTGCCTCTGTTGGGCATGGCCTGTGTGAGGACCAGGTGAACTGTGGGGGGCATTGATGGAGAGGTGGGGACCTCTGCAGTGGGGCACTGGGGTACGCTACAGGGGGCTGGGAAGGGTGCATGAACCAGGACTGTGTCGATGGTGTGTGTGGTCCTGTGGGGGGTGAGGCTTATCAGAATACCTATGCTTCACAGTCATAAAAAGGATCAGCCCCAGCTTCCAAAGCCTGAAACAATTGAGTGCTCCCTGCCATGGGCCAGCCCAATTCAGTTGCACTCCTAAGAGAACTGACAACAGCCTTGTAAGCCTGAGGCCTATAGCAACTGTAAGCCTGTGAACCTAGCAACCACCTACACAGGGTTTCTACCCAATTAACAAGAAAATTGCAACAGAAGTGTGCTGTTAGACCTTGTAGCCAATGGTGCTGAGGGTCCCCAAACTGGATTTACAAACATCTGGCGAGGGAAGGAAAGACTAGACTCCATGGGTACCTGCAGTAAGAGCAACCCTGACACAGCAGAAGGACACAAGTAGCCCACAAAGGGGTCAATGCTGGATCATTTGGACTGGTGACGAGGGGGAAGCACACTGCTGGGCCTCAAAAGGCATGTCTTATGTAAGGCCACTTCTCCAAGATCAGGAGACATAGCCAACTCACTTAATACATATAAATAAGCACAGAGAGAGGGGCATAATGAGGAGACAAAAGGAATACATTCCAAGCAAGGGAACAGGACAAAACCCCAGAAAAAGGACTAAATGAAACAGATATAAGCGACCTACTCAAAAAAGTGTTCAAACAAAATCTCATAAGGATGCTGACAGATATTGGGAGAAGACTAGATGAACACAGTGAGCTCATCAACAAAGAACTGGAAAATATAAAAAAGAACCAATCAGAAATGAAGACTACAATACTGGAAATGAAAAATTCACTAGAGGGACTCGATAACAGAGTAGACGATACAGAAGAAGGGATCAGTGAGCTGCAAAAGACTACAGGAAATCACCCAAGCTGAACAGAATAAGAGTCTAAGGGAACTCTGGGACAATATCAAGCATGCCAACATTCAGATTATAGTTGTCCCAGAAGGAGAAGAGAGACACAAAGGGGGAGAAAATTTACTTGAAGAAATCATAGATGAAAATTTTCCTAACCTAAGGAAGGAAACAGACATCCAAGTACTGGAAGCACAGAGAGCTCCAAACGAGATAAGCCCAAAGAGGCCCACACCAAGACATATTATAACTAAAATGTCCAAAATTAAAGATAAAGAGAGAATCCTAAAAGTGGCAAGAGAAAGGACACAAGTGACATACACAGGAAAGCACATAAGGCTATCAGCAGACTTCCCAGCCAAAACCCTACAGGCGAGAAGAGAATAGTATGACATATTTAAAGTGCTAAAAGGAAAAAATCTACAGCCAAGAACTCTATCCATCAAGGTTGTCATTCAGAATGGAAGTAGAGATAAAGAGCTTCCCAGACAAGCAAAAATTAAAGGAGTTTATCACCAAGAAACCAGTTCTACAAGAAATGCTGAAGGGACTTATTTAAGCGGGAAAGTGATGACCACAAATAAGCTAAAAAAATTATCAAAAAACAAACCCCAAAAAAGACAGGCAATAAAGTCACTGGTAAAGTTAACAATATTGTAAAGGTAGCAGATCAACAACCTGTGAAGATAACATGAAGGTTAAAACACCAGAGTACTAAAACTACCTATTTCAATGATAAGAGGGTAATGGATAGACACACACTAAAGAAGAGACTATATATGATTTCAAAAACATAAAATGTGATAGGAGGGGAGTGAAAAAGTAGAACTTTTAGAAAGAGGTCAAGCTAAAGAGTCTATCAACTCGCTATAGACTGTCATATACATAGAATATTATATAGGATCCTCAAGGTAATCACAAATTAGAAACCTATAATAATTCAGCAAATAAGTAAGACAAAAGAAATTGAACATATTACTAAAGAAAGCCAACAAACCACAAAGGAATAGAGCAAGAGAAAAAGAAAGGAACAGAGAGAACTACCAAAACAACCAGAACAAAAAGTAACAAAACGGCAATAAATATATATTTATCAATAGCTACTTTAAATGTCAATGGACTAAATGCTGCAATCAAAAGGCATAGGGTGGCCAACTGGATGGAAAAACAGGACCCATATATATGCTGCATACAAGAGACACACTTCAGGCCTAAAGACACTCACAAACTGAAAGTGAAAGGATGGAAAACGATATTCCATGCAAATGGCAAAGAAAAGAAAGTGGGGGTGGTAATGCTTATATCAGACAAAATAGACTTTAAAACAAAAACTGTAACAAGAGACAAAGAAGGGCACTACATAATGATAAAGAGAACAATCCAACAAGAGGATATAGCAACTGTAAATATATAAAGCAATTATTAACAGACATAAAAGGAGAAATAGACAATAACAGAATAAAAGTAGGGGACTTTAACACTCCACTTACACCAATGGATAGATCATCCAAACAGAAGATCAGTAAGGAAACACTGGCCTCAACTACAGGAACTTCTTCAACTATAGCAAGAAGATCCTAAAAGCCACCAAAATGTAGAGAGTAAACAAAATGATACTGAACAACAATTGGGGCAGTAGAAGAAATCAAAGGAGAAATCAAAAAATTCCTGAATACAAATGAAAATGAGTATATGACATGCCACAATCTATGGGATACAGAAAAAGTAGTTCTAAGATGGAGATTTATAGCAATTCAGCCCTACCTAAACAAAGAAGGAAAATCCAAATAAACAATATAACAGTGCATCTAAAGGTACTGGAAAAAGAAGAACAAACAAAGCCAAAAATCAACAGAAGCAAGGAAATAATAAAAATCAGAGCAGAAATAAATGAAATAGAGACTAAAAAACAATACGAAAAATTAAGAAAATCAAGAGATGGTTCTTTGAAAAGATAAAATTGACAAACCCTTAGCTAGACCCACCAAGAAAAAAAGACAGAAGGCTCAAATAAATAAAATCACAAATGAAAGAGGAGAGATTACAACTGACACCTCAGAAATATAAAAGATAAGAGAATACTATGAAAAGCTATATGCCAACAAATTGGATAATCTAGAAGAAATGGATAAATTCTTAGAAACATACAACCTTCCAAAACTGCACCAGGAAAAAGTAGAGAATTTGAACATACTGATCACCAGTAAGGAGATCGAGACAGCAATCAAAAACCTCCCAAAAAATAAAAGTCCAGGATCAGATGGTTCTACCAAACATTCAAAGAAGACTTAATATCTATCCTTCTCAAACTCTTCTAAAAAATTGAAGATGAGGGTAGCCTTCCTAACTCATTCTACAAGGCCAACATTATCCTGATACCAAAACCAAACAAGGACAACACAAAAATGAGAATTACAGGTCAATATCACTGATGAACATCCATGCAAAAATCCTCAACAAAATACTAGCAAATCGAATACAACAATACACTAAGAAGATCATACATCATGATCAAGTGGGTTTCATTCCAGGGATGCAGGGATGGCTCAACATGTGCAAATCTATCAATGTGATACACCACATTAACAAAATGAAGAATAAAAATCACATGATCATCTCAATAGAGGCAGAGAAAGCATTTGACAAGATACAGCATCCATTTATGATAAAAACTCTAAATAAAATCAGCATAGAAGGAAAATACCTCAGCATAACAAAGGCCTTATATGACAAGCTCACAGCTAATATCATTCTCAACAGAGAAAAATTGAAAGCTATCCCTCTAAGAAGAGCAACCAGACAAGGATGACAACTTTTACTACTTTTATTTAACGCAGTAATGGAAGTCCTAGACAGAGCAATCAGGCAAGAAAAAAAATTAAAGGGACTTGTATTGGAAAAGAAGAAGTGAAACTGTCACTCTTTGCAGACGATATGATTTTATATATATAAAACCCTAAAGAATCCACTAAACAACTTTTAGAAATAATTAACAAATACAGTCAAGTCGCAGGATACAAAATCAACATACAAAAATCGGTTGCCTTTCTAGACACTAACAACCAAGTGGCAGAAAGAGAAATTAAGAATACAATCCCATTTACAATTGCAACAAAAAGAATAAAATACCTAGGAATAAAATTAACCAAAGAAGTGAAAGATCTGTACACTGAAGACTATAAAACATTGTTGAAAGAAATCGAAGAAGGCACAAAGAAATGGAAAGATATTCCATGCTCTTGGATTGGAAGCATTAACATAGTTAAAATGTCCATACTTCCTAAAGCAATCTGTGGATTCAGTGCAATCCCTGTCAAAGTTCCAACAACATTTTTCACAGAAATAGAACAAAGAATGCTAAAATTTATATGGAACAACGAAAGATACCAAATAGCCAAAGGATTCCTGAGAAAAAAGAACAAAGCTGGAGGTTTCACACTCCCTGATTTCAAAATATACCACAAAGCCATAGTAACCAAAATAGCATGGTACTGGCACAAAAACAGACACACAGATCAATGGAACAGAATCAAGAGCCCAGAAAAAAACCCACACTTTTATGGACAGCTAATATTCGACAAGGGAGCCAAGTGCATACAATGGAGAAAGGAGAGTCTCTTCAATAAATGGTGTTGGGAAAACTGGACAGCCACATGCAAAAGAATGAAAGTGGACCATTATCTTACACCATGCACAAAAATCAACTCAAAATGGATTAAAGACTTGGATGTAAGACCCGAAACCATGAAACTTCTAGAAGAAAACATAGGCAGTATAGGCAGTATGCTCTTTTTTTTTTTTTTTTAAAGATTTCTATTATTTCCTTTTTCTCCCCAAAGCCCCCCCGGTACATAGTTGTATATTCTTCGTTGTGGGTTCTTCTAGTTGTGGCATGTGGGACGCTGCCTCAGCGTGGTCTGATGAGCAGTGCCATGTCCTCGCCCAGGATTCGAACCAACGAAACACTGGGCCACCTGCGGTGGAGCGCACGAACTTAACCACTCAGCCACGGGGCCAGCCCCAGGCAGTATGCTCTTTGACATAGGTCTTAGCAGCATATTTTCAAGTACCATGTCTGACCGGGCAAGGGAAACAAAAGAAAAAATGAACAAGTGGGACTACATCAAACTAAAAAGCTTCTGCACAGCAAAGGAAATCTTCAACAAAACAAAAAGACAACCTAACAATTGGGAGAAGATATTTGCAAACCACAGATCAGATAAGGGGTTAATATCCAAAATGTACAAAGAAATCATACATCTCAACAACAAAAAAACCAACAACCCAATTAAAAAATGGGCAAAAGATCTGAACAGAGATTTCTCCAAAGAAGATATATGGAGGGCCAACAGGCATATGAAAAGATGCTCAACATCATTAGCTATCAGGGAAATGCAAATCAAAACTACAATGAGGTGTCACCTCACTCCAGTCAGAATGGCTATAATTAACAAGACAGGAAACAACAAGTGTTGGAGAGGATATGGAGAGAAGGGAGCCCTCATACACTGCTGGTGGGAGTGCAAACTGGTGCAGCAACTATGGAAAGCAGTATGGAGTACCCTCGGAAAATTAAGGATAGATCTACCATATGATCCAGCTATCCCACTGCTGAAATATTTATCCAAAGGACTTGAAAACACAAATGCATAAAGATACATTCACCCCTATGTTCACTGCAGCATTATACACAATAGCCAAGACTTGGAAGCAACCTAGGTGCCCATCAATGGATGAATGGATAAAGAAGATGTGGTGTTTATACAGAATGGCATACTACTCAGCCATGAGAAATGATTAAATCCAGCCATTTGTTACAACATGGATGAACCTTGAGGGTGTTATGCTGAGTGAAATAAGTCAGAGGGAGAAAGTCAAATACCATATGATCTCACTCATAAGTAGAAGATAAAAACAACGACAAACAAGCACATAGCAACATAGATTGGATTGGTGGTTATCATAGGGAAAGGGGGGAGGAGGAGGGCAAAATGGGTGATTAGGCTCACACATGATTGGATGGACTATAATTAGTTTTTGGGTGGTGAACATGATGTAATATACACAGAATTCCAAATATATTATGACGTACATCTGAAAACTATACAATGTTATAATCCAATATTACTGCAATAAAATAAAAAAACCCAAAAAACAAAAAAAGATTAATGATTCATGAAATGGTATAAATTATTAAACTATAGATTCAATTCTATTCAATTGAACAAAAATTGTCTTTCTATATTAAAACCTCTTATGGTACCTAATACTATTCTTTTGCATTGTTTTATAAGTGTGGTTTTTAATTTTTTATGTCATCTTTTTCCAAAGAGCTCCTTCAGGGCAAAAATCTCCTGTCTTTCTTTAGACCTCCTATAGTACCTAGTAAAGTCTTAAACACATAGTAGATGTTCATTAAGCATTTGTTTCTCAAAATAAGTAATATGCTACCACAAACTCACCACACAAGTTGGGTAACTTCTGAACAACTCAGGAAATTGTTCCAATATACTAACTACATTTTTCTCCTAAAGTTAAAAAATAAATTACAGTAAACAGTTTGTAACTGGAGTATACCTGTGTAACTGAGTATAGCTACTAAAGCTCTCTGTAGACTGCCAAACACAAAGGAAATTAAAACCTGGTAGACATTCTGGACACAGGACAGGGCAGACAAGGCCCTGGCTTCACAACACTGAATCATTCACACGTGTCAGGGAAGTAAAATCCTGACTTACAGTGTCTCCCTGGGGATGGAGGGTGGGGCAGGCAGTGGGAGTGGGAAGACATTGCTTTTAGGCTAGATAGATGGCTGAGAAAATCTTTCAATAGGTTACAAAAGTGGTATTTCTAGTCTGGGCAGAAAGCAACTTTTAATTGTGAAGAGTCACTAATGACATGGGAAAGTGCTCATGATCAAATATTAGGTGAAAAAGTGGCATGCAAAATTATAAGGAATGATTATATATACACATGAAAGAAAATATTGTACACCAAAGCAGTAATGGCTATTTACGAATGGTAAGATTAGAAGGAATTTTTTTATTAATTATTTTATGTAATGCCCACATTTTCTACAATGAGCATGTATTACTTCTACTAAAGTTGTTTTTTTTTTTTATTTGAGGAAGACTAGCCCTGAGCTAACTACTGCTAATCCTCCTCTTCTTGCTGAGGAAGACGGGCCCTGAGCTAACATCTAAGCCCATCTTCCTCTACTTTGTACGTGGGACGCCTACCACAGCATGGCTTTTGCCAAGCAGTGCTATGTCTGCACAGGGGATCCAAACCAGCAAACCCCGGGCCGCCGAAGCGGAACATGAGAACTTAACTGATGTGCCACTGGGCCAGCCCCTACTAAAGTTTTAAAAAGTTATGTATATTTTTTTTATAATGAGTCAAGTGTGTGTGTATGTGTGTGTATATATACATATATTTTTTGGAGGGAGTGACTCCTATTCCCACCACCACAGTGCTTGCAAACACCCACAGGTGCTCCTGCCCCAGTCATCTCCACAGGTCTTGGCTACTTGTTTTACTTCACTCCCTCCATAGAGTCTGCCAGCAATCTGATGTGATTCATGTAGTACTAACTAGCTGAACAGAGATGAGGGCAGCTCACAATTTTAAGCTTTCTGGCCAAGGCAAGGTGGGGCTCAGCTTTCAAGCTTCAAATACAAACCAGGTTTCCCTTTCACTGATAAGGTAGTTAAGGCACCACATGCTAATATTTACCATCACTAATTACTTTAATTGGGATCTGTGTGCCTTTCAAGGAAGTCACTTGTGAAAAGGGAAGCTTGAGCAAAAGTCAGGGGCCACATGCCATCTGCATGGTTAGCCTAGGTCAGGTACTCCCACACATCCAATAGGCCAGGCTTCAAAGAGTCCCATTTACTAAAGCCTGAGCCCAAAGTGGTGCAATAGTAGAAAGAGCACAGGGATAGTATCTCAGACACCTCCCATTCCCAGTGTGATTTTGGCTAACTCATCCATGAAACGGAGCTAATAATCTTTTGCTTGCATCATAGGGATGTGGAGATCAAAGGATATAATAGATGCCACAGCCCTTTGATGACTATAAAACATGCCACAAATCATTAGATGGTAAATCAGCAGCATTTTGAGTCTCTTCTGGTACATTTCAACATATAAATAAAATTATCCCCCTACTTTGTGGTTTTTTTTTTAACTCTGCAGTTACTTTTTTCCTCTTCTCATGCATTCCCTCTCCACCCACTCATTCCCTCCACATACACACAGAAACACTCACAAGCTGGATGATACATTTTTTTTCTCCAGGAAATACCATAGAAACAGCTTCACTGATCAGAAACTATCCCTTCCCATAGGTGGACAATTGCAATTCCTGGCAACAGAGAGAAATCTCTTCCCTCACTTCCCATTCTCTCAATCAAAGTAAGTGGCATGATGTTCAACAACAATAATCCTCACTGAAATAACCATGAGGGATATGGAAACTTACGGAGACTGAGAAGGAACTAAGGGAAAATTCTTCTCAATGGGAACTCCACAAGACAAACACCAGCTAGCATTCTAAAGGATTAGCATCTCATGAGTTCCATCCTATTTTGTTGTTAAAAGTACCCAAATAATACAAGAGAGCAGATTATTGTAACAAGAGTTTTTAAAAATTTACTTATTTTATTATAAATAACCTGACTATGTTTAAACATTAATCTCTTTATATTTCCATATATGGAGTTATTCTAGGGAAATAGCATCAAGATTGCAAAGATTTTGAAAGCCAGTCCATTATTTGAGGAAAAAAAATCTGAGTCAATCCCCATAAAAATCCAAGTAGTGGACACCTGTTAGCAAGTGAACTAATGGAAATGCAACAAGGATTGCAGCATTGCATGATATATTTCAAATGGCATTTATAACCCTTTAAAATGACTATCACATATCGCATTCATGCAGGGTTTTATTCCCAAAGTGTTTAAACAAGGTACCCAACAATATTCTAATTTGATCAGAATCTTGTCTTTTGAGATGAATTCCTCTGAAGGACATGAGTTATAGAAACCAAACCAATTAAAACACTGATGACTATGGTATCCTGGTTGGTACCATAAAAAACAGCAGGCATTCAGACAAAGAAAGGGAAGTTGGGGTTAGATGAGCTGTAGTTTTTGACACAGGAAGATGCAAATACAGGGATGTGTTTTCTCTTTAGAAACAGCTGTAAAAATCCTTCCTTGAAGAAATGAAATCACTCATTTCTAATGAAGTGAAGATGCCGTCTCTATAACAGATGGCAGAAAGGGCTCCTGAGTTTGTCTACAACTTGTGCAAGTTCTTGAGTCCCTCATAAGTCACTGAAGCTAAGTATTTCTAAACTTCTCTCTCTAACCACCCACAAGAGTGTGAGCTACTCCATACAAAGCTTCACAAGAGTCCTGGTCTCCTCATCAGAGTCCACTTTGATCTCCATCAGAGAAATTCCTCTCTCCCAGAACTCCCTTGGCTTTCTGCGTCTACATGTACTATTAACCTGCTGTTTTCAGTTATCACCACTTGAAAGCCTCAAGGATGGACTCACTTGGAAATTTTCTCATCAAGATAAGAATAAAATAAAGGTAGCTGAGCCTAGGACAGCAAGTGGCCCCCAAGCCAAGCTTCATTCATGCTGATGATGTTCCTATTTGTTACACAGAACACTTGACTAAATCTTGCCCTCTGGTTTTTCAAACTGTTTTCTCACTATTCTATAGTCTCTCCCACAGGCTCCTGAGACCTGCTTTAATCAGTCTTTGTAGTGTCTATCTCGGCCTGCCAACTGCCATCCTTACATCCCAACTCACCATCCTGGTATGGCTGCCCTACTGTACTGAAGTCTTGATGTGACATATCCCATTCTCCTGCTTGCCATACCCTCAGGAAAAAAGCATACAACTTTCCATAAGTAACCAATGAGTTTCTAATAGATAGTGGAAAACAGAAGAAAAATGGGTTATTCTGGTACCTAGAGCAAGCAGATGCAAAGAAACAAAATGAAAATAAATTAACTCCCGGGCCACCACGTCTCCAGAAGGCAGCCAGGCTTGCACGTATTTTTAAAAAATAACACATTCCACAACAGTAAGTAAAACAGAACAACAGATTTACTGCCTGGCTATCTTGGAGGAAGCAAGCAAGTCACACCAGATTTGTCAGGCCAGATGTTGGCACTATGAAAAGCTGACCTTAAGCTTATGCACCAAAACAAAGGGTGTCTTTGTTCTTTGGTTTGTTGCTTACACCACCGGCAGGCCCATTCTGAGCTTGATGCAGGGACCTGGTCATACAGGACAAACATGTACAACAGCACAAAGTCCTGCCAAAGTTGATAGCACTGTCAGGAAGTGTGAGTGGTGATTATGTTTGAGGGCTTTCTTCACTGTTTCCTTTGATTTTTCAATGTAGTCCTGGGTGCACAAAATGTTGCACCCAATGCGGTCCACCAACTCCTGCTGCTCTGAGATGAAAATCTCCAGTTGGAGGAAAATAGCATGCAACTCACTGATCTGACACTCCAGGTCCAGTAGCTGCTGGTAACTACCTGGGCCAGAGCCAGGCACCACTTGGCCTTCAAAACATCTAGATCATGACCCACAATTTAAGGGGCCACAGGGCTGGTCACCAGTTTCTGCAGGTTCTCTTTTCAGAGCTTCAGGCATTCCAGCCCAGCTTGCTTCATCATCTTTTCCTTCAGCCTGACCACATATTGAGTCTCACAGTGAGTGGTGCTAATGATGCCACAGTAGCAGCTGAGGAGCACAGAGACCTCTGGAGGATGTGGTGCTCAGCTCGCCAGTACTTATGGTCTGTGGCCAGCTACCACTGGATGGTATTTAGGTGGGATTGGATGAGCCGGATTTGGCTACCAAAAGAGGCCTTTATGACACTCAAAATATTCTTCTCCCTGAACACGCTCTCTTCTGTGGTGCAGCACAGCACACCTTGCTGCTTCTTGTCTATTCACTCAGATAGCCCTTCTTGCCCTGTCAGTACTCGGGAAAGCCCAGCTACTTCCTAGAAAAACATCTCCATAGGGCTGGCCTCACTTCCCATTTAAGTAGGCTTGTCAAAGACCCAGGTGTCATCCAGCTCAGAAGGGTCTCCTCCTTGGTTTACTTGGTTCTTCAGTTCCTCCAGTCTTTTCTTCATATTCAGCTCCAGCTGCTGGCCACATTTGTAGTCAGAAGACTGGAGGCACACAAATTAACTTTCTTCAGTGATGTGGAAAGTCAGGGCCAGCTCAGAGTTATATGTCAGTGGAAGCTATTAAAAAATCTATCCTCCCCAGGCAAGCACATATTGACAACGTCAATAGGCTGCTGTATTGTTGATTTAGTATCAGGTGGTAAAACATACAGGATAGGCTAGATTGTATGCCAAGAATAAGCCAGGCAATGGCCTGATTTGTCAAGAGGTGGGAAGGAGTACCCGAGCTCTGGAGTACAGGGTCAAGCCGGTAACATAGAGAAAATCTAGAGTCTGAGTAATCCCCTGGGGGCATTGTGCCTGAGTTCAAGGAAGGTAACTGAGTGTGTAGAGGACATAGTTAATACAATGGAATTAAGAACTGGTCATGGACAACTGTGGTTTTCCTTATTTGAGATTGGTAACTAAATCAGTCCAGGAGTAGCATAGGCCTATAATTTGGCTAGCTTTGAGCTCCTATATAAGCTGTTGCTAAATGAAAACACTGCCCTTTAATCAAAATTTCAGATGCCTCAGAGATTAGCATCTCTGATTTTTGTTTTTATTTTTGTGAAAAGACCTCATACTTTCGTTTTAAAGACTGCCTGGGTTTGACACGCAGCTCTACCACTTACCGGCTATGCGATCTTGGGGTGTTTACTTAAACTCTCTGTGAATTCATTTTGTCAGTAAAATGGAGATAATAACTGTACTTACCTATTAGGGTTGTAATGAGAATGAAATGAGCTAATATATGTAGAATATTTAGAAATTGCTGGCATATAATGTGCTATCATTTAATTGCTATTTGCATTTGTACTATTTACACAAATTACTGCATAGGCACTGGCCAGAGAGGGATGAGATCAGATTTTCAGTGAATGCTAGAGGTTCTCAGAATCAGGAGCCTCAAGCCAGGTTGTGCCAGACCCTGGAAAACCTATTAAGTGGGAAAATGTGCCGCTAGCTGCACCTTCTGTCCCTCCAACACCCCTTTCACGAGCCTGCCTTCCTCCACTAGCATCCAGCATTCACTTGCTGTCTTCAGATGTAGAGAGGTCCAGGGCAGATTACTCCTCTTTGTCCTTCCAGCCTTTCCTGCACTCTCACCCTTCCATAGAGCTACAAATTTTCAGAACTCTAAAATTAATAGTGATGATCAATTTCAACCTCATCACTTCATAAATGAGGAAATTGAGGCCCAAAGGGTTGAAGCAAATTGCTCAAAGCCACACGACTGGTTGATTGTAGAGTTAGAACTAGAATTCAGATCTCTTGACCACAAGGACTTTTACTATCCAAACATGCACTTCCTACTTCTGCTTCCTTATAACAAGGAGTACAAATGAATACAAGCTGATATTAGTTGCATTATTCCTTCAGATAATCTATGGTCTTTGTCAAGGTCTTCTGAAAACATAGTGTGACCTAAAAGAATATCGCTGATACTGGGAATTACAAGAGATATGAAAAGCAAGTAGGAGCAATAAGAGAGACCCTTTGATGATTCTAGAATCACATCACGCAAGGGACTTTCCACTTGGTACATTTTGGGGGAGAAAATATCAGACTTGAAAGTCCCAACGCAGTTCAAAAGCCCAGGTTTTTACTTAGATAAAAAGTTATTATAAACTGTGGCTACCATTATTGAGCTCTTACCATGTGCCAGAGACTCTGCTAAAGCATTTTATATAAAGTTCCTCATTTAATCCTCACAAGAGACCTATGAGATGAGAATGACTACTATCTCCATTACTTTATAGATAAGAAAACTGAGGCCCAGAGAGAAGGGTTACTAGATAAAATACAAGATACCTAGCTAATTTTGAGTTGAAAGTAAACAACATATAATTTGTTTTACTATATGTATGTTTTATGCAATATTTGGGGCATACTTATACTAAGAACTTAATTGTTGTTTATCTTAAATTCAAATTTGACTGGGAATATCCTGTATTTTTATTTGCTAAATCTGGCAATCTTAACAGAGAGGCTAAAAATGTTGCCTGCTTTCTACACAGCTAGAAATGACCATAACATGGATATAGACCAAGAAATGTCTGATTCCAGAACCTACATTCTTACCTACTATGCTATAATACCTAAAACTTTATCAGGAAGCAAACTGGCAACGATATCCTGAGTGTCAGTGATATTCTGCAAGTTGCCACCAGACGCTTGCAAAAAATAGCAGACACTACCAGTGAAGCAATCTCTTTTCCTTTGAGACAAGAGTTGGGCTCCCTGAATGAACTGTAGTAACTAGGACATCTGCATCCTAGGATATTAGTGAGAGGCGGTTCATGTGTGAGTACTATGAGAGAAAGGTGGACGGGGGACAAAACTCTGTGACTATTCATTAGAAATAGATAATAAAATGATATGATGACAATCATAATTGTATGTAGTTGATGCACTTCCTGTGTATTCCTTTCTAAGACCTCCTACTTTTATATTCACTCATTCATTCATTCACTTTACAAGTACTTGAATGTCATCAAAATTCTAGGCCCTGAGATGGAGGCTTTGAAGATACAAAGATGAAATAAGACACTGGCCCTACCCACTGGGAATTCATAATCCAGTTTACATGCAAACATTCTTAGAAATTGTTACAATATAATGTGATAAGTGCTACCTAAAAAGATAGGCCACACAAGAGTATCATGTGTGAGGCAAGAGAAAACTATATCTGCTAATTGTGGGAACTGTAGGAGTGAAGGAATCAGAAATGGTTTCCAAAGGAAGTTGTGTTTATCATGAGGCTTGGAAATAAGTAGGGAGAAAATTTGTTAAAGGGTACTCTCAAGAAGAGAAAATAGTGTGTGTGAAAGTACAGAGAAACATTTTATAAATACTCGACCAAGAATACTTCTTTAAGTTCTCTTGTTAATGCATTTTACATAGAAAAAAGTGAAATAGCCTAAATTTGGGCCAAAGGATAAGCAAATAATGTATCTTGCGTGTCACATGAATGAGATCAAGCCAAGAAGTAATGAGCCAATGATGCAGGTCAGTGTAGGGGTAGACAGAGCAGGAAGTTAAATATGATAGAAGTCAGCTTCTCTCGTTTCTCCTCAATCAAAGGCTAAGCCTCTTTATTAGTGGAGGATGTCATGTAAGTGTAGTAAGTAGTCTGCTATATAGTGTGGTCTGGGGACACCAGAGCAACATTTCCAAGATTAAAGCAACTCTCTTTGTCCTACTGATACTTCCTAAAGTTTCATGAGAATTTCTCCATGCTACTTTTGTAAAACTCTACAATGAAGGACTGGACATGAAATCATCAATATATCAGTATAAATGCATTTTGCTGAGGATACTTTCTTGTAGTTTGCTAAGTTCAGGGCACCAGGAAAAAGCAGTTTCCAAGGGGGTGGAGCAGGTCATTTAGGACTCTGGAGTATCGTTGGAGGGGGAGTCTTGGGTAGACTCCCACACTGGATGATTTTGTGCTTCCAGAAGAAAGCAGGAGAGAACTGAGTAAGAGATGGGGGATAGAATAGGAGAAATTATTGCAGTATAGAGATACAAGGAGGTTTTTCACAACTGTAAAATATACTTTGATGTTTGTGTCTGTTGATGGCCCTCATACATAGTCAAACAGAATCCTGAGAAAAAGTTAAATGAATCTATTGACTTCTTTCAGATTGCATAAAAATAAAGATAAAGAAATCATAAATTCCAAAATATCCTGGAAAGGATTTTAACAAAGATTTGATAATGAGAGGGAAGGGGAATGAGGGGGAACTGCCACATCTCAATACATATTTTGAATTTAAAAAGATTAACTAAAATAAAATTGTTTGCTTCATTCAATTATGTTAAAGGGAATAAAAATGAGAGACAGGTAGTCATCTCATTGGATGATAACAGTTAATTTTTAGTTGCCTATTTTAATGAGCCTCTGTCACCAGTCTGAGTTAGGTGAGTGTGAAAAAAATCAAGATTTTGATATTCCTCTTAAAAATAACAGGGCTGAAATTTACAATTTATTCTTTCTGACTACCTTAATTGGTGAGTAGGCTTTTACCTTTTACCACCTAGTTTGCATGGGGCCAGTCTTTTTATGGACTCACAAATCAGTAGCTTTCTAATAAATGGTGACTACCTTAAGTTTCTTTTGAAGTAAAGAAGGGCATAAACAAATAGTTGGTGAATCAATTAAGTCAGGTCCAAATCAAATTGATCTAAAGAGAGATTTCATCAAGATGGCGGCATAGGCAGACTCTGAACTCACCTCCTCCCACAAACACAACCAGGTTACAACTATTCTTAGAAAACTCAACCTGGAGAGAAAAATGAAAACTACATAAGAAGAACCCCCACAACAAGGGACAGTCCTGACTGAGGTGGAAGAGGGAGAAATTCCTTCTGGAGAGAAAAAAAGCCATCTTCACGAGCAGCAAAGCTTCACAACCAGCCAAGTGGGAGCCCGCCTAAGGTATGCAGCATTCCCTGGAGAAGTGGGGACCTTAGCAGCAGCACAATACTTCTATAAGCTTACTTCAGATTCAGCACAACTGAGACGAGTGTCCTATTATTGGGCTTCACAGCTTATTAACTGCAATGGGGGAATACCCCCAGAAAAGCTATCAGACAAAAGCTGAAGAAACCTGGCTTTTAAAGAGCTCATGCACAAATTCATCCATCTCACAGAGCAACCTAAAATCACCAACTAGAAGCTGCATAGTCCTTTGGTGAAAAGAGACAAACCTGATACACTCTGGGTGTATCTCAGTGAGAGGTAAGACCTCTCCAGAGACTGAGACTTTGGTGTGGCCATTGTTGTGACCTAGTACAGGTGTGCTGACACAGACCCCGGCAGATGCCATTGAAGTTCTTCCCCTGGCCTGATAGCCCAGGGGTCTGCCACATCCACTAGAGTGCAGATTTAATCCAGTTCAACCAGGGCAGCCAGCCCACCTTAGGGATTAGCCACACCCAACATGAAGCCCTCAGGCTACTTGTTGGCCTGCTTAGAATGGGTGCCTTGATCCTCTATGGGCAGGTGAGTGTGTCTGCCTCTGTGGTGCAAGCCCTGTGTGACGACCAGATAAACTGTGGGATTTGTTGGTGGAGAGGTGGGGGCCTCTGCAGTGAGGCAACAGGGCATGCTCTAGGGGGTTGGGAAGTGTGCATGGACCAAGGCTGCATTGATGATGTGTATGGACCTGTGGGGTGTGAGGCTTATCAGTGGCAGAAGACCTGTGCTTCACAAACAGCCAAAAATGGGAGCAGCCCCACCTTCCAAAGTCTGAAACAATTGGGTGCTCCCATGCATAGAGCCAGCCCCATTCAGCTGCAATCCTAAGAGAGATGACAACAGACTTGTAGGCCAGAGGCCTATGACAACTGTAAGTCCCTGAGCCCAGCAACCACCTAGACTGGGTACATACTCAATTAACAAGAAAACTGCAACAGGAATATGCTATTAGACCTTGTAGCCAGTGGTGCTGGGGCTCCCCAAACCCGTTTTACCAACAGTCAGCCAGGGAGGGAAAGACTAGACTCCCTGGGTACCTGCAGTAAGAGCAGCCCTGCCACAGCAAAAGGACACAAATAACAAAACTCCTGGGTCACTTGGACTGGTGACAAGAGGAAGGAACACCTCTAGGCCTCAAAAAGTATCTCTTACATAAGGCCACTTCTCCAAGATCAGGAAACATAGCTGACTCACCTAATACATACATCAAAGCACAGGGAAAGAGGCATACTGAGGAGGCAAAGGAATACATTCCAAGCGAGGTAACAGAAAAAATCCCAGAAAAAGAACTAAATGAAACAAAAATAAGGAATCTACCTGACAGAGAGTTCAAACAAAAGCTCATAAGGATGCTCACTGATATTAGGAGAAGACTGGATGAACACAGTGATAACGTCAATAAAGAATTGGAAAATATAAAAAAGAACCAATCAGAAATGAAGAATAAACTGGAAATGATAAATTCACTAAAGGGGCTCAATAGCAGAGTAGATGATACAGAAGAATGGATCAGCGAGCTTTCTAGATAAATGGATCTAGAAAGAGTAGAGGAAATTACCCAAGTTGAACAGATAGAAGAAAAAGAATTAGACAGAATGAGAACAGTCTGAGGAAACTCTGGGACAATATCAAGCATGCTAACATTCATATTATAGGTGTTCCAGAAGGAGAAGAGAGAGACAAAGGGGCATAGAATCTATTTGAAGAAATAATAGCTGAAAACTTTCCTAACCTAAGGAAGGAGACAGACATCCATGTACTGGAAGCACAGAGAGCGCCAAATAAGATAAGCCCAAAGAGGCCCACACCAAGATACATTATAATAAAACATCCAAAATTAAAGATAAAGAGATAATCCTAAAAGCAGCAAGAAATGGCAACAAGTAACATACAAAGGAAAGCCCATAAAGTTATCGGCGGACTTCTCAGTCAAAACTCTAGAGGTTAGAAGAGAGTGGCATGACATATTTAAAGTGCTGAAAGGAAGAAACATACAGCGATGAATACTCTAGCCATCAAGGTTGTCATTCAGAATGGAAGGAGAAATAAAGAGCTTCCCAGACAATCAAAAATTAGAGGAGTCTATTGCCAAGAAACCAGTTTTACAAGAAATGCTGAAGGCACTTATTTAAGTGGGAAAGAGAAGAGCACAAATAGGGCTAAGAAAATTATCAAAAAAAATCCAGACCATAAAAGCACTGGTAAAGGCAAAAATATTGTAAGGGTAGCAGATCAATTACCTGTGAAGATAATATAAAGGTTAAAAGACAAAAGTACTAATATTACATATTTCAATGATAAGAGGGTAACGGACAGACACACAAAACGTATTTGAAATGATTTCAAAAACATAACATGTGGGAGAAGGGGAGTAAAAGAGTAGAGCTTTTAGAAAGAGGTCAAGCTAAAGAGATTATCAACTCAATATAGATTGCTATATACGTAGAATATTATATAGGAATCGTACGGTAACCATAAACCAGAAACCTATAAAAAGTAAACAAATAAGTAAGAAGAAAGAAATCAAACATATTACTAAAGAAGGCCATCAAACCACAAAGGAAGAGAACGAGAGAAGAAGAAAGGAACAGAGAAGAAGTAATAAAACACCCATAAAAAAAGTAATAAAATGCTTTGAAAGCTTAAAATGCCATAATGCTTGATGCATAATACTTAAAATTGCCATTTTGAATGCAAAATGGCCATAAATACATGTTTATCAATAACCACTTTAAATGTAAATGGACTAAATGCTCCAATCAAAAGACATAGGGTGGCCAATTGGATGAAAAAACAAGACTCATATATATGCTGCATACAAGAGACACAATTCAGACCTAAAGACACTCACAAAATGAAAGTTAAAGGATGGAAAAAGATACTCCATGCAAATGGCAAAGAAAAGAAAGGGGGAGTGCCAATACTTATATCAGACAAAATACACTTTAAATCAAATACAGTAACAAGACATGAAGAAGGCACCACATAATAATAAAGGGAACAATCCAACAAGAGAATATAACACTTGTAAATATCTACGCACCCAACATAGGAGCACCTAAATGTATAAAGCAATTATTAACAGACATAAAAGGAGAAATAGACAGTAACAATAATAATAGGGGGCTTTAACACTCCACTTACACCAATGGATAGATCATCCAAACAGTAAGGGAACATTGGCCTTAAACAACACATTAGACCAGCTGGACTTAGTAGGTATATATGTAGAACATTCCATCCAACAACTGCAGAATACATATTCTTTTCAAATGCACATGGAACATTCTCCAGGATTGATCACATATTAGGCCACAAAACAAGCCACAATAAATTTAAGAAGATCAAAATAATACCAACCATCTTTTCTGACCACAAAGGTATGAAACTAGAAATCAACTATAGGAACAAGATCAGAAAAGCCACCAAAATGTGGAGATTAAACAAAATAATCCTTAACAACAATTGGGTCAATGAAGAAATCAAAGGAGAAATAAAAAATATCTGGAGACAAATGAAAATGAAAATACGACATGCCAAAATCTACAGGAAACAGCAAAAGCAGTTCTAAAAGGGAAGTTTATAGCAATTCAGGCCTACCTCAACAAACAAGAAAAATCCCAAGTAAACAATCTAACAGTGCATCTAAAGGAACTGGAAAAAGAAGAACAAACAAATCCCCAAATCAGCAGAAGGAAGGAAATAATAAAAATCAGGGTAGAAATAAATGAAATAGAAACTAAATAAACAATAGAAAAGATTAATGAAACCAAGACCTGGTTGTTTGAAAACATTAAAAAAAAAATTGACAAAACTTTCACTAGACTCACCAAGCAAAAAGAGAGAGGATTCAAATAAATATAATGAGAAGTGAAGTAGGAGTAATTATTAGAATCATACAACCTCCCAAAACTGAATCAAGAAGAAGTAGAAAATTTGAATGGACCAATCACCAGTAAGGAGATCAAAACACTAATTAAAAATTTCCCAAAAAATAAAAGTCCAGGACCAGACAGCTTCCCTGGTGAATTCTACCAAATATTCAAAAAAGACTTAATACCTATCCTTCTCAAACTGTTCCAAAAAATTGAAAAGCAGGGTGGTCTTCCAGAGTCATTCTATGGAGCCGACATTATCCTGCTACCAAAACCAGACAAGAACAACACAAAACCCAACATCACTGATGAACATCGATGCAAAAATCCACAACAAACTACTAGCAAATCGAATAAGACAGTACATTAAAAAGATCATACATAATGATCAAGTGGGTTTCATTTGAAGGATGCAGGGATGGTTCAACATCCACAAATCAATCAACATTATACACCATATTAACAAAATAAAGAATAAAAACTACATGATCATCTCAATAGATGCAGAGAAAGCATTTGACAATATACAGCATTCATTTATGATAAAAACTCTAAATAAAATCAGTGTAGAAGGAAAATACCTCAACATAATAAAGGCTTTATATGACAAACCCACATCTAATCTTGTTCTCAACGGATAAAAACTGAAAGCTATCCCTCTAAGAACAGCAACCAGACAAGGATGCCCACCCACAACTCTCATTTAAGATAGTATTGGAAGTCCTAGACAGAGCAATCAAGCAAGAAAAAGAAATAAAAGGGAACCAAATTGGAAAAGAAGTGTAACTGTCACTATCTGTAGACGACATGACTTTATATCTAGAAAACTCTAAAGAATCCACTAAAAAACTTTTAGAAATAATAAATGAATACAGTCAAATTGCAGGATACAAAATCAACATACAAAAATCAGTTGCATTTCTATACGATGAGAACAATGCAGCAGAAGAGGAAATTAAGAATACAATCCCATTTACAATTGCAACAAAAAGAATAAAATACCTAGGAATAAACTTAACCGAAGAGGTGAAAGGTCTGTACACTGAACACTATAAAACATCGTTGAAAAAAATTGCAGAAGGCACAAAGAAATGGAAAGATATTCCGTGCTCTTGGAAGAATCAACATAGTTAAAATGTTCATACTTCCTAAAGCAGTCTATGGATTCAACCCAATCTCTATGAAAGTTCCAACAACATTTTTCACAGAAATAGAACAAAGAATGCTAAAATTTATATGGAACAAGAAAAGACCCCGAATAGCCAAAGGAATCCTGAGGAAAAAGAACAAAGCTGGAGGTATCACACTCCCTGATTTCAAAATATACTGCAAAGCCATAGTAACCAAAATAGCATGGTACTGGCACAAAAACAGACACACAGATCAATGGAACAGGATCCCGAGCCCAGATATAAATCCACACATCTATGGACAGCTAATTATTGACAAGGGAGCCAAGAATATACAATAGAGAGAGAAGAGTCTCCTCAATAAATGGCTTTGGGAAAACTGGACAGCCACATGCAAAAGAATGAAAGTAGACCATTATTTTACACCATGCACAAAAATCAACTCAAAATGGACTAAGGACTTGAATGTAAGACCAAAAACCATGAAACTTCTACAAGAGAACATATGCAGTACGCTCCCTGACATCAGTCTTTGCAGAATTTTCTCAAATACCTTGTCTGACCATGCAAGGGAACCAATGGAAAAAATAAACAAATGGGACTACATCAAACTAAAAAGCTTCTGCACAGCAAAGGAAACCATCAACAAAACCAAAAGACAACCTAATAATTGGGAGAAGATATTTGCAATCCATATATCAGATAAGAGGTTAATATCCAAATTATACAAAGAACTCACACAGCTCAACAACAAAAAAACCCAACAGCCCAATTAATAAATGGGCAAAAGATCTGAACAGAGATTTCTCCAAAGAAAATATACGGATGGCCAATGGACACAGGAAAAGATGTTCAACATCATTAGCTATCAGGGAAATGCAAATCAAAACTACAATGAGATATCATCTCACTCTGGTCAGAATGGCTATAATTAACAAGACAGGAAACAAGTGTTGGAGAGGATGTGGAGAGAAGGGAACCCTCGTACACTGCTGGTGGGAGTGCAAACTAGTGCAGCCACTATGGAAAGCAGTATGGAGTATCCTCAGAAAATTAAGAGTGGATCCACCACATGATACATCTATTCCATTGCTGAGTATTTATCCAAAGAACTTGAAAATGCAAATGCATGAACATACATGCATCCCTATGTTCATCACAGCCTTATTCACAATAGCCAAGACTTGGAAGCAATCTACATGCCCATAAAGGAACGAATGGATAAAGAAGTTGTGGTATATACACACAATGGAATACTACTCAGCCATAAGAAATTATGAAATCCGGCCATTTGTGACAACATGGATGGACCTTGAAGGTATTGTGCTTAGTGAAATAAGTCAGAGGGAGAAAGTTAAATACCGTATGATCTCACTCATAAGTAGAAGATAAAAACAATGACAAACAAACACATAGCAACAGAGATTGGATTAGTGTTTACCAGAGGGGAAGTGGGGAGGCAGGAGAGTGAAAGGGATGATTAGGCACGTGTGTGGTGATGGATTGTAATTAGTCTTTGGGTGGTGAATATGATGTAATCTACACAGAATTCAAAATATGTTATGATGTACACCTGAAAGTTATATAATCTTATAATCCAATGTTTCTGAAATAAAAAATAATAAAAAACTAAAAACTAAAATCTAAAAAGATATTGTCCCTATGCTTTAAGAATGCACGCTCTAACCAGAAAGGCAAAGAAAGGGGAAAGTCATGCAAGAATTGTGTTAGATATTATGGTTATAGTAAAGCGCTGGGCTTCACAGGAGCACAGAAGGAAATTATTACCAGTTAGCATTTTTTGGCAGCAAGTGACCAAAACTAATTCTGTCCACTTTAAACAGAAAAGAAATTTATTGAAATGATATTAAATAAGAGAAGCTTAAATAACTAGGCTTAGAAATGAGAAGAACCAGGACAAGGAAGGAGTCTAGGTAATGAGAACTAACCAACAATCTCACCAGGAAACTACAACTGGAAAAGATTAGCACCATTAATTTTTTAATAGTGTGTCACTCTCTTCAAGATTCAAAGTTATGGGGGAAGATTATCTGATTGCTTCATGTGCACATCTTTTGGCCAGAAAAGGCAGGTTAGTGTGGTCTTATGGAAAATAGTATACCGTGGAGAAGAGGTACTTCTTCAAAAGGAAATTGTGGTGTGTTACCAGAAAAGGGGGAAATTGATGTTGGCTGGTCTCTAAATAGGCAATGTCCATCATGGTATCTAACCCAGACGAGAGGATAGGTGGTCAGGGAAGCCTTCTAAATAATAAATATTTCTAAATGACAAAAATATAAATAACCCAATTAAAATGGGCAAAGGATACAAATAGACATCTGTCTAAAACTATACAGATAGTCAATAAGCACATGAAAAGGTGTTCAACATTATTAGTCACCAGGGAGATGCAAATCAAAACCACAATAAGATACCACTTCATGCCTTATAGGATAGCTATAATTTAAAAAATGGAAAGTAAGTCTTGGCAAGGATTTGGAGAAATTGGAATCATCATATATTTCTGATGGGAATGTAAAATAGTATGGTCACTTTGGAAAACATTTTGGCAGCTCCTGAAAAAGTTAAATGTAGAATTACCATATGACCCAGCAATTCCATTCCTAAGTATATACTCAGTACAAATGACAATATATGTTTATGGAAAAACTTGTACATGAATGTTCATAGTAGCAATATTCATGATAGGCAAAAAGTGAAAGCAACTCAAATGTTCCTCAACTGGAGAATGGATAAACAAAAAGTAGCATACTCATGTAATAGTATATGTTGAGCCATGAAAAGCAATGAAGTACTGATGCATGCTACAACATGGATGAACCTTAGAAACATTAAGTGAAAGAAGACAGACACAAAAGGCCACATATTATATGGTTCTATTTGTATGAAATATCCAGAACAGGCAAATCCATGGAGACATAAATTCAGTTAGTCATTACCTAGGTGGGGAGTTGCAGAGACAGAGAGAGTGATTGCTAACAGGTGTGGGGTTCATTTTTGGGCTGGGGGAAAATGTTCTAAAATTGATTGTGGTAATGGTTTCACAACTCAGTGAATATACTAAAAAGCATTGAATTGTACTTTAAATGGCTAAATTGTATGCTATGTGAATTATATATCAATAATGCTGTTACAAACAAAGGAATGCTTACATCTTTATCTGAAGCATCTGCATTTGGTTCAGTTTTTTTTCTAGTATTTGTCTTACATATGTGTAAGGACCTCAAGTTATTTCATATCTTCACTGACTTAAACCAAACTATTAGCCACACCTCAAAGAGCAGTTTTCTTGCTAAACCCAAATAGTAAAAGAAGGGTAGAGAGAGGCAAGAGAGGAGAGGAGAGGGGATAGAGGGGAAAAGAGCTGAATGAACAAATGCATGCACTCTGGAGTTACAGAACTGGGCTTTTGAAAGCATAATGTTAAATCCAAGATAGAGCAATATCTCTGAGCTCTAATTGTACTTATTCTTACAAATCTGAACATTTTTATTTTATAGGAATCTCATTTGTCTTTTGAAATTTCAATAAATTAAACCGATGTTACTATTTCACCTTAAGGACATTTCTTAGAAACAGGTGATTCAGAACAGTAAAACTTAGCTGTAAGGAAGGCAGGATTTTTCAAATTTTTCCATTCAAGTAGCCTTAAAGGCAAAAGAGAATCTACACAGATCTCTTGAAAGTCTGAGGAGGTAACCTAAAATAGAATATCTACAAGCACAAAATTTCTTTGAATCTTTGGTTTTACCTTTAAAATTTTTTCAAGTTTTATGGTTTAGTTCATAACACATCCATCTTTGTTATGAAATTTAAAATCTTATTCTCAAATCTTCTATACTTCTACAGGAAATAATGCCATATTTACCTCTTTAAGTATATGCAAGATATTCTGAAGTGTTAACCTAGTAATTTGGACACAAAGAGTAGTGACAGAGAGGGATGAAGTGGGAAAATGCAACTACTGGTACACACTGTTGATAAGCAAGCTAAATCCTCTTCTAATTTCACTTACTTTCTCAGTAGCTCCACAATAAGTCTGAAAGACTGTAAGGTCCATTCTTAACCTTGGAGTTGAGGGGTAAAATCTAAGGCAGTCTAATGAAGAAAATATGTGGTAAGACTGAGTTAAAGTCATTTCAGCCAATTTAAGACATTCTTCTCATCTCTATTCAATTGCCCACTCCTCCTCCTTGTACTTAAAACACTGCTATCCACTTATTTTAATCTGCAGTGCAAATAAATGGCTTACAGCATAATAGAATTGAAAGATTTGGAAACTGAGGCAACAACTTTTTGCAGGCCTTCCATTGCAAATAGAACCATTGTACCCTGGAGGGAATGGGACCAATGTCTAATTCAGCTGCAGTCAGGGGTAGCATGCTGCTCTTAATCCTCATCCTAGATGCTTTTCTCACAGCCAACGTGATAATTTTCCTTCAAAGCTGGCATCTTAGCTCTAAGTTATCAGCTAATCTTTGCTGAGATGATAGTTGGTTGTGGGAGCCCCTCTCCTTAGTAGAGTAACCAGGTAAAATACAAGACATCCAGCCAAATTCGAACTTCAGATAACAAGGAGACATCCTAAAAAATCATTTATTGTTTATCTGAAATACAAATTTAAATGGGCATCCTCTATTTTTATTTTCTATATCTTGCAATACTTCCTAGAAGAGGTAGGCATGTGTTTAAAGTTTAACAGAGAACTCTGGGATACTGAGAAACCTTCAAGACCAAAATGAATCAATTCCTAAGGTGACATTTCAGAAATGGTAGCAGGCAGTGGGAGAAATATTTGGGGCAGCCATACCCTCTTCAACACCCTCAAATGCCACTGAGCAGCTACTAACTATTTTGCTGACCACATTTTTTTTACTAGATTTGTCAAATTTTTGCTGCATTAATACATTTGTTGGCCACATTAACTCCTTCCTCTTAATTTCTCTCTTTCTCTATACCCCTTGCAAAGTAGAGTCACTAGCTTAGTTTGTCCTTCCTCTCTTTTCAAATAACTCTCCTCCTGGTTGGTCTCCACTGAGTTTTTGCAACTGAATCCACACATCACTCTATATTCTCCAGGAGAAACATTTTTTCTTATACTGCCAATGTTATAATATTATAATACATAGTTTAATGTAACAAGGCCTCAATATTGTTCAAGGGAAGTGCTTTATTCTGCTAGACAGAGAGGAAAAGTTTTCTGAGAGACTGTTATTTCTTAATCTCTCTTTTAGCCTGCTAAAAAATCATTGTTTGGGGGTTCCCTGAATCTCTATGTATTTATTCTCTCAAGTCCTCTGTGAAAGTGATTCACAAACTTTTGGATTTAAAAAGAAAGTGAAAACTCTCAAGGAACTGCCTGCTTGGGTTTCTCAGTTATCTCCCTTCAATACTGTAAAATGCAATTATTTGTTTGCTCCTAGGAAAGTACACTCACAGCTGTAGGGCTCAGCTGCTAGTGGTCATATGACGTCAATCAGAGCAACAGAAAAAACCTCATGGCTTGGTAGATCGGCTGCCAGGTTCCACCTGCAATGAAAAATGTTTTCCCTCCCCATTAAGTGTATACATCACAAATCCCAATAGATTAAAGCCACAGTTATAGGTAAAATGTTCCACTTGGAAAACTCACTTCTTGAGGCTTCTAAGACTTCGAGTTTTATTTCTTATATATGGAAACATCTATTCCTGTTGCTCTGCCTGAAGGCAAATTCTGAACATTTTCACAAAAAAAGATTAGTTGGGTTTCAAACAACAATGTAAAATTGCTGGAACAAAGTATTCTTTTACACCAGGTACAGCCATGCACTACAATACAGTCAAAATCTTCCTTTTCACTTTTCTTAGAACCTGGAAAGAAGGGCACAAAGAGCAGGAAAGTGTAAAATGAAAGAAATTCATAAAAAGCACATCCCTGAATGGGGGTGAGGGTGGGGAACACCCTTCTGATTTCAGACACTTGATGGCAGTAGACTGGGTCCACTCTAGTTTAGGAAATTTTCTGAGCCTGTAGACTGTGTTTGTGACTTTTATCAAGTTACTTTAACCTCTCTGGGCTCAATCACCTCATCTGTACAATGGTGATAATAATATGTACCACACCAAGGTTGCTCCAGAGATTAAGACAGACAAATAGGAATGTGCCTAGCACAGTGCCTGGCAGGTGACTAGTACTCATTACATATTAGATATAATTATTTGACTATTGTTAAGAAAAATTATTTAGATCTTGGAAATAAAATAAAAAAAATACTGCCTTTCAAAGTTATATTAGAACATTGTTAACCAGTTTTTAATACAACTTTGCATTTTATGCCACTGTTTTCCACTGATTATATACATGCATACATATATGTGTGTGTGTAATTATTTCACCCTCCTTTGAACCAGCTTTGCCACCCTGTTGATTTCTTCTTTAATGACTTAAATATACTTTTTGTATGAGATCACTATACATATTACATATTTTTATATGAGTCATGTTTTAACTTTTTGACAAGTATATTTTGACAGTACTCCTCTCTTGATCACCTCACTCTACATTTAATAACCTTTGATGCCTCCCATTACCTACAAGATAAAGTCCAAAACTTTAAGTCACCATTTGGTTCTAACATACCATTCTCAATTTTGACCCTGCAGCCACACTGAACTACTTCCTGGATACCAAACACACCATACTTTTTCACTCCTCTATGCCTTTGCTCATGTAATTCCTGCTATCTGTCCTTTCCTTCCTCCACCCTCAATTTATCCTTTAAGACCAAGATCAAAGTTCGCTGTCTTAATTCCCCTATTCAGAATAAATGTCTCCTTCCTTTACAATCTTTTCCTCAATAGAGCCTTTGCTTGTGACTCTAGTGTAGTACTGGTGGTGAGAGTGCCTTATATTAGAAAAATTTGTATGATTGTCTCAACCACTAGACCTAAAGTTTCTTCCTCTCAGAGATGGTGTCTTACTTATTTTTGAACCCTTGATGATGCTTAACACAGTTATTTGCCCACAGAAGGTCTTCAGTGTTTGCTGAATCAAGTAAATTTTACTCGTGATCATTTAATGCCATAAATAGTTATATTTATTTTCCCCAAAAGGAAACATGGTCTTTTTAATCCCAGTTAACCTGCATTGCTTTGTTAGAGGACAGATTACTAACCTGGATTAGTCCCAGTCGAGAAAGCATTTTTATGGGTTTCATCATCTACACTGTATGTGGAATGGATCTGGGGATCCTGGACATCTCCAGAGATAGTATTGAACTTAATATGAGATCCTCTTTAGGAATTTGGGTTTATTTTCTCCACAAAGGAGATATTTTCCAGGTATTTCTGAGCAAGGCCTACAAATAATACAGTATAAGGAGAATAAAATCAGCATGTTGGCAACACTGAAAATACAGCAAGCCCAGGGGAAGAGTATGAATTGTGAGAAAATGAAAATGCCAATAACCTAAATCAGTGATTTTATTTTATGGCAAATCTGCACTATACTCTTCTTTATTCTGTGATGAAAATACAAGTACAAGGCAAGCAAGACAAATTCTTTATACTTCCCAGACATGTCTGTGTAGTCTGGCAGATTCAATAGATGAATATGGCAAATGGAAGATTTGATTTTTGACTTAAGCTCTTTTACTCTATTTGCACATTCAGGTTATGAGAACAAACTTGTGAAATGCAAGTTATATTGAAGCGAATGAAATGGAAAAGAGGCAGAGGGGAAGAAAGACTTATTTTGTTGCCGTTAATTGGGTGTCTAGATTGTTCCAATTTAAATCTCTTTGTCTGGTGCATTTGTGAGAGTCAGCCCCACTCACCCAGGGAAAAGTAAGAGAAAAGCAGTACACAAAATTTCTAGAGATATATTATCACAGTTACAGTTTTTCAGGAAGATGAGTGGAATGGAAGGCTCATTCCCAACTTTCTATAGATTAACAATGAATTAAGCATCCAAATAGGTGATTTCTGAGTTAACCAGAGATAAAGCAAAAGTCAGCTGCTGAGCTTTATTAAAACTTTTTTGCCCTGTTAAATGAGTAGAAGATGATCTGGTAGGGAACAAAGAGAGGTATTAGAGGAAATAACATACTTGTTGGCATCTAGCACATGTACCTTTAATTCCCTTGTCTATGAATACTGTCTGACTGAACAACTGACAATCTCTCAGAGCCTTAGTTTCCTCACCTGTACAATGGAGGAAATCAAAATATGTACTTCAAGGAGTTTCTATTATGAAACTAACACACAGCATGCGATAAATGAGACATTCTTTCCTCTTCCGTTATTTTGTTCAGTTTGACCCACACAGGAAGGATAATTCAAAGGCTGCGTATTCCTGGGAAGCCGCCCTTCACAGGAAACACTGAAAAGCAGTATCTGAGAAAGGACATAAAACTACATTTCCCTTCTTTATGGAGGAAGTAAAACACTCACTGTGAGGGAGGTTTCTTAAATTTGCCTCTGCATCTCTATCTCTCCAATCTTTTGTACTATTTTCCTGCTGATATGCATCTCCTTTAGCAACAATGAAAATTCTTCAGGCCCATGGGAAGAGTAGGAACTGTGAGAAACTGCAAATGCCAATAATCTCAATAAGAGTTTTTTTTTGGCATGCCAAATATACACTATTTACCTCTTTATTCTGTAATGCTGAAGCCAACGAGTGACACCAAAGTGCTTAACTGAATATCAGTCAAGAAGGTTGGGAATTTGGGGCATGTTAGAGAGAACAAAAGAGGGAGAGAGTGAGATAGAAATAGACAGCATGTGATCTGTTAGGTGAAAAGCCACTTGTAGACACTGTTAAAGAGTGGAGTGACATTTTAGGCTCTCTTTAGATGTCAGAAATCTTTGGTTCTATTCCCATCTTTGTCACCACTTAGGTGGACAATCTTGGGTAAATCAAAGGGCCAGGACTAGGGTGAGGTGAGTGAGACATTCACTTTCAGGTGCAAAATTTAAGGAGGCTCCAAAAAATTCAGTAATCAAGATAGATAATACCTTAATGTAATATTTCTAAAAATCAAAATTTATGCAAAATTCCATGATGAACAAATATCAAAATTTTAAATAAAGACAGGATCAATATTACTAATGTTCCCTTTTGCCTCAAGCTCCAACATAGCCCAGCACAGCACTGGTAAGTCATGTTCCCTCTCTGGGATCCACCTTTCCTCTGTTAATTTGGGTTTTGGACAAAATGATCTTTCTAGTACTGTCGGTTCTATGATGCTGATATTGTGTCTTTATTTGGCATGCTCAGTGTTATGGTTTGAGTGTTTGTGTCTGCCCCATATTTATATGTTGAAATCCTAACCCCTAAAAATTGATGGTATTAGAAGGTGAGGTCTTTGGGAAGTGATTCAGTCATGAGAGTGGAACCATCATGAATGAGATTAGCACCCTTAAAAAAGAGACCCAACAGAAATCCCTACCCTTCTACCATGTGAGGTCACAGGAAGAAGGTGCCAGCTATGAACCAGGAAGAGGGACCTCACCCAACAATGATGGCACCTTGATCTTGGATTTCCCAGTCTCCAGAATTGTGAGAAATACATTTCCGTTATTTATGAGCTACCCAGTTAGTGGTATTTTGTCATAGCAGCCTAAATGGACCAAGAAATTTAGAGTACTACTTTATAGTTAACAAGTGTTAGGCATCCTTGGGGGGGGGGGCGGTGAGGAAGGAAGGGATATTGCTTGCAAATTCCATGTAGTTCATAAAGCACAAACAAAACTGTATTTTGTAGTTTCTTGGCCTTTGAACATTGAGACAAAGGATTAAGGCAAGACTGTTCCTGTCCTGTCCCACTTGGGGCTTTACCAATGAGAGAGTTCTACGGAGAATTATCTGCCAAGGAAGTGGTCTTCAAAGTGGGGAATGGGAGAAAGGGATATGGGAATTATTGCTCAATGGGTACGAAGTGTCTGTTATACAAGAAGAGTAAGTACCAGAGATATACTGTACGACACCTTGCCTGTAGTTAACCATAAGGTATTGTGTACTTAAAAATTTGTTAAGAGACTTAGTCTAGCAGATGGAAGCATAAGAAGTCTCTGAAACCATCTCCTCCCACGAACACAACCAGATTGCAACTATTTTTGGAAACATTACCCTTGAAAGAAAATGGAAAACTGGATAAAAAGAACGCCCACAACAAGGGACAGTCCTAACTAAGGCGGAAGAGGCAGAAATTCCTACTGGAGAGAAAAAAAAGCCACCTTTGGGAGCAGCAGAGCTTCTCAGCTGGCCAGACTGCAGCCACCCTAAGGTACACAGCCCTCCCTGAAGGAGTGAGGTCTGGAGCGGGGGACGACATGGCTCTAAGCATACTGCAGACTCAGCCCAGCTGAGACGAGGGTCTTACTGTCTGGTTTCAGTGGCTATTAACTGCAGTGAGGAGACCCCCAGAAAAACTATCAGATGAAAGCTGAAAAGACCCGGGTCTTAAAGGGCCCACACACAAACTCACTCATTGCAGCAACCTAAAATCACCAGAGAGAAGGATGACAGTCCATTGGTGAAACGAAACTCACCTGGTGGGCTCTGGGGGCATCTTGGTGAGAGGGACCTCTCTGGAGACTGAGACATTGGTGGGGGCCATTGTTCTGACCTGGTCCAGGAATGCTGACACAGACCCGGGTGGGCGCCATTGAGGCCCTTTCCTTGGCCTGTTAGACACACCCACTAGAGCAAAGATTTAATCCAGTTCAGCGAGGGCAGGCAGCCCACCCTAGGGATCAGCCCCACCAAACAGCAAGCCCTCAGGCTACTTTTCAGCCTGCATTGACTGGGTGCCTTGATCCTCTAGAGGCCGGCGAGTGTGTCCACCTCTGTGGGGCAGGGCCTGTGTGAGGACCAGGTGAACCATGGGGGGCATCGATGGAGAGGTGGGGGTCTCTGCAGTGTGGCATTGGGGTACGCTCCAGGGGGTTGAGAAGTGTTCATGGACCAGGACTGTGTTGACTGTGGTGTATGTGGTCCTGTGGGGGTGAGGCTTATCAGTGACAAAAGACCTGTGCTTCACAAATAGCCATAAAAAGGATCAGCCCCAGCTTCCAAAGCCGGAAACAATTGAGTGCTCCCATTCCTAGGGCCAGCCACACACAGCTGCACTCCTAAGAGAACTGACAACAGCCTTGTAGGCCTGAGGTCTATCACAACTTTAAGCCCCTGGGCCTAGCAACCAGCTACACTGGGTACCAACCCAATTAATAGGAAAACTGCAACAAGAGTATGCTGATAGACTTTGTAGCCAATGGTGTTGAGGCTCCCCAAACTGGATTTACAAACAGCTGGCAAGGGAAGGAAACACTACCCTCCCTGGGTACCTGCAGTAAGATCAACCCTGACACAGCAGAAGGACACAAGTAGCCCACAAAGGGGTCACTCCTGGATCATTTGGACTCGTGACAGGAGGGAAGCACACTGCTGGGCCTCATAAGGCATCTCATACATAAGGCCAGTTCGCCAAGATCAGGGGACAGAGCTGACTCACTTAATACATATAATAAGCACAGAGAAAGAGGTATAATGAGGAGACAAAGGAATATTTTCTAAGCAGGAGAATAGGACAAAACCCCAGAAAAAGGACTAAATGAAACAGAAATAAGTGGCCTATTTGACAAATAGTTCAAAGAAAATCTCATAAGGATACTCACAGATATTGGGAGAAGACTGAATGAACACAGTGAGCTCATCAGCAAAGAACTGGAAAATATAAAAAAGAACCAATCAGAAATGAAGACTACAATACAGGAAATGAAAAATTCACTAGAGGGACTCAATAGCAGAGTAGAGCATACAGAAGAATGGATCAGCGAGCTAGATGAAAGACTAGAGGAAATCACCCAAGCTGAATAGAAAAAAGAAAAAGGAATTAGACAGAATGAGAACAGTCTAAGGGAACTCTGGGACAATGGGCTCAATTCGGATTATAGATGTCCCAGAAGGAGAAGAGAGAGATAAAGGGGCAGAAGATTTACTTGAAGAAATCATAGATGAAAATTTTCCTAACCTAAGGAAGAAAACAGATATCCAAGTACTGGAAGCACAGAGAGCTCCAAACGAGATAAGCCCAAAGAGGCCCATACCAAGACATATTATAATTAAAATGTCCAAAGTTAAAGATAAAGAGAGGATCCTAAAAGCAGCAAGAGAAAGGCCACAAGTGACATACAAAGGAAAGCCAATAAGGCTATCAGTGGACTTCTCAGCTGAGACACTATAGGTGAAAAGAGAATAGCACAACATACGTAAAGTGCTAAAAGGAAAAAATCTACAGCCAAGAACTCTATCCATCAAGGTTGTCATTCAGAATGGAAGTAGAGATAAAGAGCTTCCCAGACAAGCAAAAATTAAAGGAGTTTATCACCAAGAAACCAGTTCTACAAGAAATGCTGAAGGGACTTATTTAAGTGGGAAAGTGATAACCACAAATAGAGATTAAAAAATTATCACAAAAAAACAGGCAATAAAATCACTTGTAAAGGTAAAAATATAGTAAAGGTAGCAGTTCAACTACCTATGAAGATAATATGAAGATTAAAGGACAAATGTATGAGGGGCTGGCCCAGTGGCTGAGTGGTTAAGTTCACGTGCTCCGCTGCAGGCACCCCAGTGTTTCGTTGGTTCAAATCCTGGGTGCAGACATGGCACTGCTCATCAAACCATGCTGAAGCAGTGTCCCACATGCCACAACTAGAAGGACCCACAATGAAGAATATACAACTATGTACTGGGGAGCTTTGTGGAGAAAAAGGAAAAAAATAAAATCTTTAAAAAAAAGACAAATGTATCAATATCACCTATTTCAATGATAAGAGGGTAACAGATAGACAAACACTAAACAAGAGACTATATATATGAAAAACATAAAATGTGGGAGGAGGGGAGTGAAAAAGTAGAGCTTTTAGAAAGATGTCAAGCTAAAGAGTCTATCAACTTGATATAGACTGTTATATACATAGAATATTAAATAGGATCCTCATGGTAATCACACATCAGAAAAATATAATAAGTAAGCAAAAAAGTAACACAAAAGAAATCAAACATATTACTAAAGAAAGCCATCAAGCCAAAAGGGAAGACAGCAAGAGAAAAAGAAAAGAACAGAGAAGAGCTACTAAAACACCCGGAAAAAAAAGCAACAAAATGGCAATAAATACATATTTATCAATAGCTACTTTAAATGTCAATGGACTAAATGCTCCAATCAAATGCCATAGGGTGGCCAGTTGGATAAAAACACAAGACCTATATATATACCGCATACAAGAGAGACACTTCAGACCTAAAGGAACTCACAAACTGAAAGTGAAAGGATGGAAAAAGATATTCCATGCAAATGGCAAAGAAAAGAAAGCTGGGGTAGTGATTCTTATATCAGACAAAATAGACTTTAAAACAAAAACTGTAACAAGAGAGAGTTTGTACTGTCTACTAAAGACAGGCACTACATAATGATAAATGGAACAATCCAACAAAAAACATAACACTTGTAAATATCTATGCACCCAACATAGGAGCACCTAAATATATAATGCAATTATTAACAGACGTAAAAGGAGAAACAGACAAGAACAGAATAAAAGTAGGGGACTTTAACACTCCACTTACAACAATGGATAGATCATCCAAACAGAAGATCAATAAGGAAACACTGACCATAAATGACACATTAGAATAGATGGACTGAGTAGATATATATATAGGACGTTCCATCCAAAACCCACAGAATACACATTGTATTCAAACGCACATGGAACATTCTCCAGGATTGATCACATATTAGGACACAAAACAAGTCTCAATAAATTCAACAAGATCGAAATAATACCATGTATTTTCTGACCAAAAAGGTATGAAAGTAGAAATCAACTACAGGAAAAATCCCAGAAAAGCCACTAAAATGTGGAGATTAAACAAAATGCGGCTGAACAACGATTGGGTCAATGAAGAAATCAAAGGAGAAATCTAAGAATTCCTGGAGACAAATGAAGATGAAAATATGACATGCTAAAATCTACGGGAAACAGCAAAAGTGGTTCTAAGAGGGAAGTTTATAGAAATTTGGGCTTACCTCAACAAACAGGAAAAATCCCAAATGAATAATCTAAAAGTGCATCTAAAGGTCTTGGAGAAAGAAGAACAAACAAAGCCCGAAATCAGCAGAAGGAATGAAATAATAAAAATCAGAGCAGAAATAAATGACATAGAGACTAAAAAACAACAGAAAAAACTAATGAAACCAAGAGCTGGTTCTTTGAAATGATAAACAAAATTGACAAACCCTCAGCTAGACTCACCAAGAAAAAAGAGAGCAGGTTCAACTAAATAAAATCAGAAATGAAAGAGGAGAGATTACAACGGACATCTCAGAAATACAAAAGATAATAAGAGAATACTATGAAAAGATATATGCCAACAAATTGGATAATCTAGAAGAAATGGATAAATTCTTGGAAACATGCAACCTTCTGAAACTGGACCAAGAGGAAGTAGAGAATTTAAATAGACTGATCACCAGTAAGGAGATTGAAACAGCAATCAAAAACCTCCCCAAAAATAAAAGTCCAGGACCAGATGGCTTCCCTGGTGAATTCTACCAAACATTCAAAGAAGACTTTATACTATCCTTCTCAAACTCTTCCCAAAAATTGAAGAGGAGGGAAGGCTTCCTAATACATTCTATGAAGCCAACATTATCCTGATACCAAAACCAGACAAGGACAACACAAAAAAAGAAAATTACAGGCCAACATCACTGCTGAACATTGCTGCAAATTCCTCAACAAAATACTAGCAAATCAAATACAATGATACAATAAAAAGATCATACATCATGATCAAGTGGGTTTCATTCCGGGGATGCAGGGATGGTTCAACATCCACAAATCTATCAACGTGATACACCACATTAACAAAATGAAGAATAAAAATCAAATGATCATCTCAATAGATGCAGAGAAAGTACTTGAGAAGATACAGCATCCATTATGATAAAAACTCTAAATAAAATGGGGATAGAAGGAAAATACCTCAACATAATAAAGGTCATAGATGACAAACCCACAGCAAATATCATTCTCAACGGAGAAAAAGGAAAGCTATCCCTTTAATAACATGAACCAGACAAGGATGCCCACTGTTACCACTCTTATTTAACATAGTATTGGAAGTCCTAGCCAGAGAAATTAGGCAAGAAAAAGAAATAAAAGGGATACATATTAGAGAAGAAGAAGTGAAACTGTCACTCTTTGCAGATAACATGATTTTTATATGTAGAAAACCCTAAAGAATGCACCAAAAAACTTTTAGAAATAATAAATGAATACAGTCAAGTAGCAGGATACAAAATCAATGTACAAAAATTGGTTGTGTTTCTATACACTAACAAGGAAGTAGCAGAAAGAGAAATTAAGAATACAATCCCATTTACAATTGCAACAAAAAGAATAAAATACCTAGGAATAAACTTAACGAAAGAGGTGAAAGACCTGTACACTGAAAATGATAAAACATTGTTGAAAGAAATCGAAGAAGACACAAAGAAATGGAAAGATATTCCGTGCTCTTGGATTGGAAGTATTAACATAATTAAAATGTCCATACTTCCTAAAGCAATCTATAGATTTAATGCAATCCCTATCAAAGTTCCAACAATATTTTTCACACACATAGAGTAAAGGATCCTAAAATTTATATGGAACAACAAAAGACCCCAAATAGCCAAAGGATTCCTGAGAAAAAAGAACAAAGCTGGAGGTATCACACTCCCTGATTTCAAAATATACCACAAAGCCATAGTAACCAAAACAGTATGATACTGGCACAAAAACAGACACACAGATCAATGGAACAGAATCAAAAGCCCAGAAAAAAACCCGCACTTTTATGGACAGCTAATATTCGACAAGGAAGCCAAGTGCATACAATGGAGAAAGGAGAGTCTCTTCAATAAATGGTGTTGGGAAAACTGGACAGACACATGCAAAAGAATGAAAGTAGACCATTCCCTTACACAATGCACAAAAATCAACTCAAAATGGATTAAAGACTTGGATGTAAGACCCAAAACCATGAAACTTCTAGCAGAAAACATAGGCAGTACGCTCTTTGACATCAGTCTTAACAGCATGTTTTCAACTACCATGTCTGACCGAGCCAGGGAAACAAAAGAAAAAACGAACAAATGGGACTACATCAAACTAAAAAGCTTCTGCACAGCAAAGGAAACCATCAACAAAATGAAAAGACAACCTAACAATTGGGAGAAGATATTTGCAAACCATAGATCACATAAGGGGTTAATATCCAAAATATACAAAGAACTCGTATAGCTCAACAACAAAAACACCAACAACCCAATTAAAAAATGGGCAAAAGATGTGAACAGAGATTTCTCCAAAGAAGATATACAGAGGGCCAACAGGAATGTGAAAAGATGCTCAACATCATTAGGTATCAGGGAAATGCAAATTAAAACTATGATGAGATATCACCCCACTCCAGTCACTATGGCTATAATTAAAAAGACAGGGAACAACACTTTTTGGAGAGGATGTGGAGAGAAGGGAACCGTCGTACACTGCTGGTGGGAGTGAAAACTGGCACAGCCACTATGGAAAGCAGTATGGAACATCCTCAGAAAATTAAGAATAGATCTACCATATGATCCAGGTATCCCACCGCTGGGTATTTATCCAAAGAACTTGAAAATGCAAAAGCATAAAGATACATGCCCCCCTATGTTCATTACAGCATTATACACAATAGCCAAGACTTGGAAGCAGCCTAGGTGTCCATCAAGAGACAAAGGTATAAAGAAAATGTGGTGTATTTATACAGAATGGAATACTACTCAGCCATAAGAAATGATGAAATCTGGCCATTTGGGACAACATGGATGGACCTTGAGGGTATTATGTGGAGTGAAAGTAGTCAGAAGGAGAAAGTCAAATACCGTATGATCTCACTCATAAGTAGATGAAAGAAACAATGACAAACACATAGCAACATAAATTGGATTGGTGGTTACCATAGGGGAAGAGGGGAGGGCAAAAGGGTTGATTAGGCTTACATGTGAGGGGATGGACTATAATTAGTTTTTGGGTGGTGAACATAATATAATCTACACAGAATTCAAAATATATTATGATGTACATCTTAAAGTTATATAATGTTATAATCCAATGTTACTGCAATTAAAAAATTAAAAAAAAATTGATTAAAAGACAAAACATAGTGGGGGCAGTAAACAAAACTCAGATTTTCTGAGCTAGGGCAGACCACCGTAACCTAAGTTTTGAAAACACACTGAATGATGTCAGAGACCCAAGGCTGCACAAGTGAGCAATAATGACAATCTCTCTCTGTTTAACACCTGTGCTAAGTGGTTGCAAACTCTAGTGGCAGGTGCAACCTGTGACAAAGGGATCATGAACCACAAGAGGGCTGGTGATCCAGGCCCCAGTTGTGGCACCTCTGGCACCAGCTCTACCAGCACTGGGGGCTGCTTACAAGTCCCTGGGCCCCCAGCAGAGACAGCAACATTTTTGAATCCAGTGCCCCTGGCAGCAGTGCAACCAGAACCCACAGAAAACCCGGGAGCAGCCATGCAGGTGGTCTATGGGGCAAAAGCATCAGACCCTGTGGAGAGCCAGTGAGGAACATGAGACCCAGGCAACCCTGGAAGCAGAAGTTCTTGCATCCTGGTCACCATAGTGGTGACATCTGAGACTGCAGTGACCTCATAAGCAGCAAGAAACCAACAACTTGACTGACAGGTTTTGTCTTTCAGTATTTTGACTATATCATTCCACTGTCTCAGAGGCACAAGTAGCATAAGGAGGGCACTGAGATGGCTCTAGCAGAGGCAGTGGAGGGTGGAAAGTGTAGGCTCTTAAAAACAACCAGAAGCAACTCAGAACCAAAGTAACCAAAGACATATATAAATAAGAAAGGTAGTTAAACCACAAACGCACTGGCAGAGAACAAACTCATCAAGTACCATGAAAAATTACAGTAACACAGTAGCACAGAAAGAAAATGACAACTCTCCAGAAACTGAACTTGAAGTCACAGAACATTACAGTCTAAATCACAGAGAACTAAAAAAAAAAAAACTACCATGAAGAAACTCAATAAGTTACAAGAAAACTCAGAAATACAGTTCAATGAGCTCAGAAATAAAATTAATGAACAGAAGGAGCACTTCATCAAAGAGATTAAAACACCACCAAAAAAGAAATCAGAGATTCTGGAGATTAAGATCCCAATTAATGACATGAAAAATAAATTATAAAGCAGACCAACTGGAAGAGAGGATTGTGAGTTCAAAGATAGAAATCTAGAAATGATCCAGGTGGAGGAGGAGAGAGAACTAAGATTTTTAAAAAATGAACAAATTCTATGAGAAATATCTGACTTGATTAGGGAAATGTTTAAGCATAACAGGTGTCCCAGAAGGAGAAGAGAAGGAGAAAGTAGCAGAGAGCTTATTTAAAGAAATAATGGCTGAGAACTTCCCAAACGTGGAGAAGGAACTGGATGTACAATTACACGAAGCTAATAGAACTCCTAATAGTCTCAACACAAAAAGGCCTTCTCCAAGGTGTATATTAAAGCTGTAAAAGTCAATGACAAAAAAAAATACTAAGGGCAGCCAGGGAGATGACAATAACCTGTAAAGGAACCTCCATCAGCCTTTCAGCAGATTTCCCAGCAGAACCCCTATAGGCTAGGAGACAGTGGAATGATATAGTCAAAATACTGAAAGACAAAACCTGTCAGTCAAGAATATTCTAGAGAAATAAAATCTTTCCCAGACAAACAAAAACTGAAGGAGTTCATTGCCACTAGAGCTACCTTATAAGAAATGTTGAAAGAAGACCTCCTACCTGTAATAAAAAGGTAAAGGTTTATAAATCTTTGAGCAAGGTGATAAATGAACAGACAGAATCAGAAAACTGCAACACTATATATAAGAACACATAAATAAACACTTAATTATAACAAAAGAGATAAAAGGAAAGAAAGTATCAAAAATAACTATAACCACTTCTGTTTGGTCACAAAATTACAACACAAAAAAAGAATAATTTGTGGCACCAAAAACATAGAATGGGAAGAGGAAAAAGATAGAACCCGCATATGCTAATGGAGATAAGGTGGGATCAGCAAGAAAAAGGACTATCTCATTTATAAAATCTTTTAAACAAAGCTCATGGTAAGCACAAAACAAAAAATCAGAGCATAATCACAAATAATAAAGAGAAAATTGAGGAAAAACATCACAGAAAAAAATGAAATGACAGACAGAAACACATACAAGGAAAAATAAACAATGGAAATACAGAACAACCATAGAACAAATGATAGAATTGCAATATTAAGACTTCATATATCAATAATCACTCTAAATGTCAACGGATTGAATTCACCAATCAAAAGACACAGAGTGACTGGAGGGCTTATAAAACAAGACACAACAATATGCTTCCTCCAGGAGACATATCTCAGCTCTAAAGACAAACATAGGCTCAGAGTGAAGGGATAGAAGATGATACTCCAAGCAAATGGCAAACAAAGGAAAGTGGGTGTAGTTATACTTATATCAGACAAAACAGACTTCAACAAAAAAGATAAGAGAAAAAATGGCCATTATATAATGATAAAAGGGACACTACACCAAGAAGCCATAACACTTAAATGCACCTAACACAGGAGGACCGAAGTGTATAAAGCAACTATTAACAGACCTAACAGGAGAAATTGACAGCAACACAATAATAGCAAGAGACTTTGACACCCCACTTACATCAATGGTTAGATCATCCAGACAGAAAGTTGACAAGGAAACACTGGCCACAAATGAAACACTAGACAAGATGGACTTAATAGATATATATAGAACGTTCCATCCAAAGCCCCAGAGGACACATTCCTTGCAAGTGCATATGGAACATTTTCAAAGATAGACCATGTGTTGGAAAACAAAGCAAGTCAAAATAAATTTAAGAAGATTGAAAATACATCAAGCATCTTTTCCAACCATAATGGTATGAACTAGAAATCAACTACCAAAAAATGCTGGAAAAGTCACAAATATTTGGAGAAAAAACAACATGCTACTGAACAACTATTGGATAAATAAAGAAATCAAAGGAGAAATCAAAAATACCTGGAGAGAAGTGAAAATGAAAACACAACATTCCAAAACTTATGGGACGCAGCAAAAGTGGTACTAAGAGGGAAGTTTGTAGTAATACAGGCCTATCTCAAGAGGGAAGTTTGTAGTAATACAGGCCTATCTCAAGAAACAAAAGAAAATCTCAAATATCCAATTTAACACTACACCTAAAAGAACTTATAAAAGAACAAACAAAGCCCAAAGTCAGTAGAAGGAAGAAAATAATAAAACTCAGAACAGAAATAAACAAAATAGAGGCTAAAAAATCAATAGAATGGGTCAAAGAAACTAAGAGCTGCTTCTTTAAAAAGATAAACAAAATTGACAGACACTTAATCAGTGTCTTTTAAGAAAAAAAGAGAAAGCTCAAATAAATCAAGTCAGAATTGAAACAGGAGAAATTACAATGGATACCACAGAAATAGAAAGGATTATAGGAGAATACTATGAAAAGCTATAGGACAACAAATAAGATAACCTAGAAGAAATGTGTAAATTCTTAGAATCATACGCCCTCCCAAAATTGAATCAAGAAGAAATAGAGAATCTGAATAGACCAATCAGAAGAAAAGACATTGAAACAGTAATCAAAAACCTTCCAAAAACCAAAAGTCCAGGGTCAAATAGCTTTTCTGGTAAATTCTACCAAACACTCAAAGATTTAATATCTATCCTTCTCAAACTTTTCCAAAATATCGAAGAGGATGGGATGCTTCCTAACCCAGTCTATGAGGCCAACATTACCCTGATACCAAAACCAGACAAGGATAATACAAAAAAGGAAAATCACAGGCCAGTATCGCTGATGAACATAGATGCAAAAATCCTCAACACAATATTAGCAAATTGAACACAAGGATGCATGAAAAGGGTCATACACCATGGTGAAGTGTGATTTGTTCCAGGGATGCACAGATGGTTCAACATCTGCAAATCAATCAGTGTGATACACCACATTAATAAAATGAAGAATAAAAGTCATGATCATCTCATTAGATGCAAAGAAAACTTTTGACAAATCCAACATCCATTTATGATAAAACCTCTCAATAAAATGGGTATAGAAGGAAAGTGCCTCAACATAATAAAGGCCATACATGACAAACCCACAGGCAACATCATACTCAATGGTGAAAAACTGAAATCTATTCCTCTAAGAACAGAAACAGGAGAATGCCCACTCTTGCCACTTTTATTCAACATAGTATTGGAAATTTTAGCCAGAGCAATGAGGCAAGAAAAAGAAATAAAAGGCATCCAAATTGGAAAGGAAGAAGAAAAACTGTCACTATTTGCAGGCGACATGATTCTATATATAGAAAACCCTAAAAAATCCAGCCAAAAACTATTAGAAATAATTCACAAATACAGTCAAGTTGCAGGGTGCATAATCCACACGCAAAAATCAATTGCATTTCTATACACTAATAACAAACTTACAGAAAGAGAAATCAAGAATGTAATCCCATTGTTGATCACAACTAACACAATGAAAAACCTAGGAATGAATTTAACCAAGGAGGTGAAAGACTTATACACTGAAAACTATAAGACATTATTGAAAGAAATTGAAGAAGACACAAAGAAATGGAAAGATATTCTGTGCTCATGGATTGGAAGAATAAACATACTCAAAATGCCCATATTACCTAAAGCAATCTACAAATGAGATGTGATACCTATCAAAATCCCAATTACATTTTTCATGGAAATAGAACAAAGAGTGCTAAAATTTATATGGTACAACAAAAGAATGCAAATATCCAAAGCAATCCTGAGAAAAAAGAACAAAGCTGGAGGTATCACACTCCCTGAATTCAAAATATACCACAAAGCTATAGTAATCAAAATAGCATGGTACTAGCAAAAAAATAGACACACAGATCAATGGAACAGAATTGAGAGCCCAGAAATAAAACCACACATTTATGGACAGCTAATCTTCGAGACAGGAGCCAAGAACATACAATGGAAAAAGGAAACTCTCTTCAATTAATGGTGTTGGGATAACTAGATAGCCACATGCAAAAGAATGAAAGTCGACCACTATTTTACACCATACACAAAAATTAACTCAAAATGGATCAAAGACTTGAATGTAAGACCTGAAACCATAAAAATCCTAGAAGAAAGCATAAGAAGCATGCTCTTTGATATCTGTTTTAGCAGTATCTTTTTTACCACCATGTCTCCTCAGGCAAGGGGAACAAAAGAAAGAATAAACAAATGGGACTACATCAGACTAAAGTGCTTCTGCACAGCAAAGGAAACCATCAACAAAATAAAAACACAGTCCACCAACTGGGAGAAAATATTTGCAAATCATATATCTGACAAGGGGTTAATTTCCAAAACATATAAAGAACTCATACACTCAAGAACAAAAAACTTAACAACCCAATAAAAGTGGGCAGAAAATCTGAACAGACATTTTTCCAAGGAAGATATACAGATGGTCAACAGGCACATGAAACGATGCTCAGCATCACTAATTATCAGGGAAATGCAAATCAAAAGTAAAATGAGATATCATCTCACTCCCATGACAATACTAAAATGACAGGAAATGACAAGTGTTGGAATGGATGAAATGAAAACGGAAGCTTCATACACTGCTGGTGGGAATGCAAACTGGTACAGCCACTAGGGAAAACAGTAGGGAGATGTCTCAAAAAGTCAAAAATAGAAATAGCATATGATCCAGCTATCCTACTTCTGAGTAACCATCCAAAGAACGTGAAAACACTATTTCAAAAAGATACATGCACCCTTATGTTCATAGCAGCATTATTCACAATAGCCAAGACATGCACGCAACCCAAGTGCCCATCAATGGATGAGTGGATAAACAAGAGGTGGCAAATATATACAATGGAATACTACTCATCCATAGAAAAAGACAAAATCATGCCACTTGTGACAACACGGATGGACCTTGAGGGTATTATGCTAAGTGAAATAAGTTAGACAGAGAAAGACAAATACCATATGATTTCACTCATATGTGGAAGATAAACAAACACATAAATATGGAGCACAGATTGTTGGTTACCAGAGGTGAAGGGAGTGGGGGAGGGCAAAATGGATGAAGGGGCACATATGTATGGTGATGGATTAAAAACTAGACTATTGATGGTGAACATGATGCAGTCTACATAGAAGCTGAAATATAATAATGTACACCTGAAATTTACACAGTTATAAATCAATGTGACCTCAATAAAATATAAAAATAAATGAAATTAAAGAACAACATCAATCCTTCTTAAACACCTGTAAAATATTTAAGAAGAGAGAATACTTAAAAACTCATTTTATGAAGCTAGTATTAGCCTGATATCAAAGCCAGTCAAAAACACTACAAGAGAAGAAATCTATAGACCAATGTCCCTGATGAACTTTGATATGAAAATCTTCAACAAGATACCAGCAAAGTGAATTCAATAGCACATCAGAAAGATTACAAAAATGACCAAATGGGATTTATCCCTGGGATGCAAGGATGGTTCAACATGTGAAAATCAATTAATGTTATATACCACAGTAATAGAATAAGGGATAAAAATCAAGTAATCATTTCAATAGACACAAAAAGATTTTTGATAAAGTTCTACACCATTTCATTATTATAACTTTCAACAAATTTGATATAGAATTTATGGACCTCAGCATAAGAAAGCTATATATGACATGCCCCAGATAACATTATACTCAACAGTAAAAAGCTGAAAGCTTTTCTTCTCAGATCAGGAACAAGACAAGGGTGCCCATTTTCACCACTTCTGTTCAACATAGTACTGGAAGTCCTAGCCAAAACAATTAGGTAAGAGAAAATATAAAAGGCATTCAAATAGAAAAAGGAAAAGGAAAATTATGTTTATAGGTGACCATGATCTTATATGTAGAAAACCATACAGACTCCACAAAAAACTGTCAGAATAAACAATTTCAATAAAGTTGCGGGATACAAAAGCAACATACAAAAATCAGTTGCACTTCTATACACTAATAATTAACTATCTGAAAAGGAAAATAACAAAACAATCTCAGTTATAATGGCACCAAACAGAACAAAATACTTAGGAATAAACTTAACCAAGGAAGCAAAAGACCTACACAATGAAAATTACAAAACGCTACTGAAAGAAATTAAAGAAGACACAAAGAAATGGAAAGGCATCTTGTGTTCATAAATTGGAAGATGTAATATTGTTAAAATGTTCATATTACAAAAAGTGATCAACAGATGCAATTCCATCCTTACCAAACTCCCAATGCATTCTCTTTAAGAAATATAAAAAAATTCAAAGCTTATATAGAATCACAAAAGACCCCAAATAGCCAAAGCAATCTTGAGAAAGAAGAACAAAACTGAAGCCACCACATTTCCTAATTTCAAATATATTACAAAGCTGTACTAATCAAAACAGTATGATATTTTCATGAAAACAGAAATTTAGACCAATGGAACAAAATAGAGTACCCAGAAATAAATACATTCATATGCAGATAACTAATCTTCACCAAAGGTGCCATAAATGGAGAAAGGATAGTCTCTTCAACAAATAGTGCTGGAAAAACTGGATATCCACATGCAAAGGAATGAAAGTGAACCCTTATCTTACAACATACACAAAAATCAACTAAAATGAATTAAAATTCAAATATAAGATCTGAAACTATAAAACTCCTGGAACAAGACATGTGGGCAAAGCTTCATTACATTAGTCTATGCGTTGATTTCCTGGATATGATACTAAAAGCACAAGCAATAAAATCAAAAATAGACTAGGGGGATTACAACAAACCAAAAATCTTCTGCACAGCAAAGGAAATAATCAACATAGTGAACAGGCAACCTATGGAATGAGAGAAAATATTTGCAAACCATATATCTGATAAGGAATTAATATCCAAATTATATAAGAATGTCCTACAACTCTAGCAAAAAAAAAAAACCCAGAGAATAAATAACCCAATTTAAAAATGGGCAAAAGACAGGAATAGACACTTCTCCAAAAAAGACATAAATGGCCAATAAGTATATGAAAAGATGCTCAATATCACTAATTATCAGGGAAATGCAAATGAAAACCACAATGAGCTATGGAGCCAGTCCAGTGGCATAGTGGCTAAGTTCACATGTTCCACTTTGGCAGCCTGGGGTTTGCCAGTTCTGATCCCAGGTCCAGACCCATGCACCACTTATCAAGCCATGCTGTGGCTGGCGTCCCACATACAAATAGAGGAAGATGGGCACAGATGTTTGCTCAGGGCCAATATTCCTCAGCAAAAAGAGGAGGATTGATGGTGGATGTTAGCTCAGAGCTAATCTTCCTCAAAAAGGAAAAAAAGAAAAAAGTAGAAAAACCCACAATGAGTTATCGCCTCACATCTCTTTGAGTGACTATTATCAAAAATTAAAACAAAAGATAAGTGTTGGCTAGGATGAGGAGAAATTGGAGCTCTTATACATTGTTGAGAATGTAAAATAGTTCAGCCTCTATGGTAAACAGTATGGAGGTTCTTCAAAATATTAAAAATGAAACTATTTGATCTAGCATTCCCTCTTTTAGGTATATATCCAAAACAATTTAAATCAGGATCTCGAAGAGGTATCTGCACTCTCACATTCATTACTGCATTATTCACAATAGCCAACATATGGTAACAAACTAAATTCCCATCAATAGATTAATGGGTAAAGAAAATGTGGTATATACATATAATGGAATAGTATTCAGCCTTAAAGAGAATGAAATTCTGCCACATGTGTCAACATGGATGAAACTGGAGGACCTTGTGCTAAGTGAAAAAGGCTAGTCACAAAAGGACAAATACTGCACAATTCCACTTATGAGGTTTCTAAAATAGTCAAACTCATAGAAACAGAGGGTAGAATGGTTGTTGACAGAGATTGGGAGAAGGAGGAAATGGGTAGTGGCTGCTCAACAAGTATATAGTTTCAGTTATGTTAGATGAATGGGCTTTAGAGATCTGCTGTACAACACTGCGCCTATAGTTAACAATATTGTATTTTACACTTAAAAATTTGTTAAGAAGGAAGATATGTTGTGTTCTTACTATAATAATGATAATAAACAATATGAAAACAAACAGCCCAATTAAATAATGGGACAAGATCTGAACATATTCCTGACCAAAGAAGATCTACACATGGCAAATAAGCATATGAAAATATGCTCGACAACATATGCCATTAGAGAATTGCTAATTAATACAATGAAATACAAATACACAGCTATTAGAATGGTGGAAATCTAAAACACTGAGAATTCCAAATTCTGGTAAGGAAGTGGAACAGCAGGAACTCCCACTCATTGCTGATTAGAGTGCAAAATGGTACAACCACTTTGGAAGTCAGTCTGGTAGTTTCTTACAAAGTTACATATAGTCTTGCCGTATTATCCAGTAATTACATTCCTTGGTATTTACCCAAATGAATTGAAAACTATGTCCACACTAAAATCTTTACAAGAATGTTCATAGGAGCTTTATTCATAATTGCCAAAACTTGGAAGCAAGCAACATGTCCTTGAATACGTGAATAGATAAACTATGGTACATCCATACTATTAGAATATTATTTGGCAATAAAAATAAAGAAGCATTTAAACCATGAAAATAATAAAATTGGGACCCTTACCTCTCACAAAAATTAATCTAAATATACAAAGTACCTAAATATAAGAGATAAAACTATAAAAATCTTAGAAGAAAATATATATGTAAATTTATGAGACCCTGGATTTGATAGTGGATTCTTAGGTATAACCTTAAAACCACAAGAAACAAGAAACAAAAAATAAATAAATTGGACATAAAAATTAAAAACCTTGTGTATCAAAGGACACTATCAAGAAGGCAAAAATACAACCCACAGAATGGGAGAAAATATTTGAAAGTCACATATCTGATGTAATAGTCTAATATCCAAAATAAATAAAGAAATCTTATCATTAAACAACAAAATGACAAACACTCCAATTACAGAAATGGGTAAAAGACTTGAATAGACATTTATTCAAAGGTGTACTAATGGCCAATAAGCAAATGAAAAAATGTTCAACATCAGTCATTAGGCAAAGGCAAATCAAATTACAATGAGACACCACTTCACACTCACTGGAATGACTATAATTTTAAGAAATAGAAGGGATTGATGTCATCAAGATTGTGACATAGGTCATTCTCAACTTCAGCTCCCCACAAGAAGACCAACTAGCAACTATCCATAGACAAGACACCATTGTGAAAATCCCAGAACCTGAAGGAGAGGTTGAAGCACGCCCCTAGGCAACAGAGACTGAGAAGGACCACATTATAAGGGTAAGAGGAGCAGTTTCATGTTGACTGCATCACCTCTCCCCCAGTCTGCGACAACGTTGCCCCAAGAGGACCCCGGGACTAAGTTTTCTTCAGTGGGAAAAAGAGAATCCAAGGTGAACTTTCAACTTACTCAGCATTGTAGGACACTTTCGTGAATGCTCATTCTGGACTCACTTTACAGGGATCACTGGGAGAATATATGGGGCTTGACCACTGGGGATTTAAGAAAGACCAAGAAGGGGGTGGGGCTTATAGAAACCTGCTCTCAGATATTGGTAGGCTGCATTCCTACTTGCAGCAGCACCTGAGCAGAGATCCCAGCCAGCAGCTCTACTCATCTGTGGAGCCAAGCCAGTGGCCCCATCTGGACAGGGATATTAGTTGGAAGTTCTGCCTGATTTGGACCCCCAGTCAATGGGCTATACCAGCTATGGAGTCCATTCTACTTTTCTGCCCAAGTACAGGAGAAAATTCCCAGTCCTGCTCAGCTGCTCCACATAGCCTCCAGTCCCATGCCTCCAGAAAGCATAGCCACAGACACCTAGCAGCTGTGAAGCACACCCTATGGCACACCTTGGCAGGGAGCCAAGCCGGCAACCCTGGCTGCTCAACAGTTGAGCATGGCCTCTGGCCCTGCATAACCAGGGACCCTGAAGAGTGACCCTAAGCAGCCTCAGAGCCCAGCTTACAGCCCCATCCAGCAGCAAAGCCTAGCCTATATCCCTACCCAATTGCTATAAAAAGAACAAACCAAACTCAAAGTTAGCAGAAGCAAAGAAATAATATGATTAGAACAGAAATAAATGAAATAGAAAATAAGAGAACAATAGAAAAGATTAACAAAACTAAGAGTAGGTTCTTTGAAAAAATAAACAAAATTGAGAAACTTTTAGCTAGGCTAGCCAAGAAAAAAAAGGACACTTGAATAAAATTATAAATTAAAGAGGAGAAACTACAGTAGATACCACAGAAATACAAAAAAACTTATAGAATACTACAAATAATTATATACTGAAACATTGGACAACATAGAAGAAATTGATAAATTCCTAGAAACATGCAGCCTACCAATTGAATCACGAAGATATAGAAAATCTAAACAGTCCAATAATGAGTATGGAGATGGAGTCAGTAATCAAAAACTCCCCAAGAAAGAAAATCCCAGGACAAGATGGTTTCATTGGTAAATGCCACCAAACATTTAAAGAATAATTAATGCCAATCCTTCTCAAATGTTTCCAAAAAATTGAAGAAGAGGAAACACTCCCAAACTCATTCTGCAAGGCCATCATTACCCCATTACCAAAGCTAGAGAAGAATACTACAAGAGAAGAAAACTACAGGCCAATATCTCTGATGAATATAGATGCAAAAATTCTCAAAAAAATGCTAGCAAACTGAATTCATCAGCCCACTGAAAAGATCATACATCATGATCAAGTGGGATTCATACCTGGAATGTAAGGATGGTGTGACATATGTAAATCAATAAATGTGATAGATCTTATTAATAGACTGAAAGATAAAAAATCATATTACCATCTTAATAGATGCAGAAAAAAGCATTTGACAAAATAAATTATCCTTTCATGATAAAACCTCTCAATAAATTGGTTATAGAAGGAATGTACTTCAACATCATAAAGGCCATATACGACAAGCCAACAGCTAACATAATACTCAACAGTGAATGGTAAAAAGCTTTTCCTTCTAGGATCAAGAATGAGATAAGGATTCCCACTCCTATTTAACATAGTACTGGAAATCCTAGCTTAAGCATTCAAATAAGAAAATGAAATAAAAGGCATCCAATTCATAAAGGAAGAAGTAAAATTAGCTCTGTTTTCAGATGACATGATCATGCATATAAAAAACACTAAAGACTCCAACAAAAAATGGTTAGAACTAATCAACTAATTCAGTGAAGTTGCAGGATACAAAATCAACATACGAAAATCATTGCAATGAGATTAGGAAAAAGATACATGAGCAAAGTGAATTGTTTACAAAAGAAATAGAAACCACAAAAAAAGAAACAAACAAACAGAAATGCCGGAGTTGAAGAATTCAATCAATAAGAAAAATACAATAGAGAGTATCTGTACTAGGGCAGAGGATATGGAAGAAAGAATGAGTTAGTTAGAGGATAGAAATTTTGAAATAACACAGTTACAAGGGAACAAAAGTAAAAGAGTGAAGAAAGTCAGCATGATTTATGGAACTTGATAAAAAAAAAGCCAAATATAAGAATAATTGGGATTCTTGAAGGGAAAGAGGGGAAGAAGGGGGCAAAAATTAATTTAAACAAATAATAGCTGAAAACTTCCCAAGCCTGGGGAAAGGATTGGCCATCAAAGTTCAAGAAACTAATAGATCACCCTATTATCTCAATGCCAAAAGCCCTTATCAAAGACAGATTATAATGAAATTATCAAAAATCAAAGATAAAGAAAGAGGACAAAAGGCTCCAGGAAATAAAAAAGTGTACTCTACAAGGGAATCCCCATTAGTCTATCAGCAGATTTCTCAGCAGAAACCCTACAGGCCAGAAGAGAGTGGAATGACATATTCAAAGCACGGAAAGATAAAAATTGCCAGCCAAGAATACCACTCACAAAAATTAACTCAAAATGAATCAAAGACTTAAACATAAGACTTGATACCATAAAACTTCTGAAATAAAATGTAGAGAAGAAGCTCCTCAACATCAGTCATGGCAATGATTTTTGTGATATGACACCAAAAGCACAAACAACAAAAGCAAAAGTCAACAAGTGGGACTACATCAAACTTCAAAGCTTCTGCACAGCAAAAGAAACAACCAACAAAATGAAAATGCAACCTACAGAACGTGAAAAAATTTTTCCAAACTGCATATCTGATAAGGTTTTAATATTAAAAGATATATAAGGGACTCATATAGCTCAACAGCAGAAAAACAAAATAAAAGCAAATAATCAAATTAAAAAATTGTTAAAGGACCTCAATAGACGTTTTTCCAAAGAAGATATGCAAATAGCCAACAGGTACATAGAAAGATGCTCAACATCACTAATCATCAGGGAAACACAAATTAAAGTTACAATGAGATACCACCTCTCACCTGTTAGAAGGGCTATCATCAAGAAGACAAGAGATAATAAGTGTTGGCAAGGATGTGGTGAAAAGGGAACCCTTGTACTCTGTTGGTGGGAATGTAAATTGGTGCAGCCACTATGGAAAACAGTATGGAGGTCCCTCAATAAATTAAAAATAAAACTACTGTATGATCTAGCAATTTCACTTCTGGGTATAAAGCCCCAAAAAATAAAATCAGGATATCAAAAGGGTATCTGTACTGCCATGTTTATTTTAGCATTATACACAATAGCCCAGATATGGAAACAACCTGAGCATCCATCAACAGATTGGACATCTGTTGTCCAATGGATATCTGTCCATAAACAGATGAATGGATAAAGAAAATGTGATATATATATATATATATATATATATATATATATAATGGAATATTATTTAGCTATAAAAAAGAAGAAAATTCTGCCATTTATGAAAAACTGGATGAACCTGGTAGGCATTATCTTAAGTGAAATAAGACAGAAAAAGAAATACTATGTGATCTCACTTATATGTAGAATCTAAAGAATAAAAACAGAATTAACAGCAACAAAGAGTAGCTGATCGTTTCTAGGCTCAGGGGGATGAGAGAAATGAATGAAGATGGTCAAAGGGTACAAATTTACAGTTATAAGATGAATTAGTTCTGGGGAGCTAATGTACAATATGATGACTACAGTAAGTTATCAATACTTATTGTATACTTAAAATTTCTAAAAGAGTAGATCTTAAAACTTCTCACCACACACATAAAAGATCACTATGTGAGGTAATGATGTGTTAACTAATTTTATTGTGGTAATCATCTTGCAATATATACATATATCAAATCATCGTATAGTACACTTTAAGCTTACAAAATGTTATATGTCAATTATATCTCAATAAACCTGAATAAATATCAAAAAAAGGAAAAGTAGGGTTGACAAGGATGTGGAGAAATTGGAGTTCTCATATATTGCTGTTTGAAATGTAAAATGGTACAGCCACTGTGAAAAACATTTTGATAGCTCCTCAAAAATTTAGACATATTACTATATGACACAGCAATTCTACTCTTAGGTATATACCAAGAAGAATTAAAAACAGGTGTTCAAACAAAAACTTGGACATGATTGTTCATAGCAGCATTATTTATAATAGCCAAAAAGTGGAAACAATGCAAATATTCATCAACTGATGAATGAATAAGCAAAATATAGATATACACATGCAATGTAAAATCATTTAGCAATAAAAAGAATTGAAGTACTGTATATGCTATAAAATGGATGAACTTTGAAAACATTATGGTAAGTAAAAGAAGCCAGACACAAAAAGTCAAATGATTCCATTTATATGAAGTGTCCAGAATAGCTAAATCCATAGAGACAGAAAGCAAAGTAGTGGTTGCCAAGTGCAGAGGGGAGAGGAAAATAAGTGGAGAGTGACTAATTAACTCACAGGCTTTATTTTGGGAGTAATAAAAAATGTTCTAGGATTAGTAGAGATGGTTGTGTACTTCTGGAAGCTTCTGAATTGTAAACTTTAAAATATTTTAAATTGTTTTATGTTATGTAACTTTCCCTCAATAAAAAAATAAGAAAAATCTCAAGGCAATAACCTAGCCTTCCATGTTAAAACACTGGTAAAGGAAGAACAAACTAAATCCAAAGCAAGAAGTGGAGTGGAAATAATAAGCATTAGAGGGGAAATTAATAAAAGAGAAAATTGACAAAATGAAAAGGTGGTTCTTAGGCAAGTCAACACAATTGAGAAACTTTTTGCTAGATTTACCAAGAATAAAATGAGAGTAGATGCTAATTATTAAAATTAGGAATAAAAAAGGGGATATTAGTACCAAATTTACAGAAATAAAAAGGATTATAAGGGAATACTTTGAACAAGAGTATGTCGACAAATTAGATAACTTACATAAAGTGGATAAATTTCTACAAAGACACATAGAATGTATGAGCAAATCTATAACAAGAAAAGAGAGTGAATTAGAAATATAAATACCACAAAGTAAAGAGCTGGCCCAGATGCTTCACTGGTAATTTCTGGAAAACATTTAAAGGATAGCCAATACTAATTTTTCACAAATTCTTTCAAAAAATAGAAAGGAGGAAACACTTTTCAAGTCATCCTGTGAGGCCAGTACTACCCTGACACCAAAATCAAAGGATGTCACAAAAAAAGAAAACTACAAACCAATATCTCTTATAAATATAGACGCAAATATCCCAAACAAAATACTAGCAAACCAAATCCTGCCCTATATGAAAAGGATTGTACACCCTAATCAAGTAGAATTTATCCCAGGAAGCAAGATTGGTTTTACATCTGTATGTCAATCAATGTAATACATCATATCAATAGACTAATGGACAAAAACTACATTATCATTTCAATAGATGCAGAAAAAGCATTTGACAAAATTCAATACCCTATCATGATAAAAGCAAGAAACAGAAAAAAAGGGAATTTCCTCAACGTGATTAAGAGTCTCTATGAAAAACTTACAGGTTGAATCATACTTAATGATGAAAGAGAACTGATGAATGGATAAATGAATAAATGTAGTCATATACATACAATGAGATATTAATAGGCAATAAAAAGAAATGAAGTACTGCTACATACCAACAGTGTGGATGCACCTTGAAAAGGTTATGCTAATGAAAGAAGCCAGAGACAAAATATCACACTTTTGTATGATTCCATTTACCTAAAATGTTCAGAGTAGGCAAATGTTTAGAAACAGCAATTTATTTAGGGCTCATAGGGGTTTGGCAGTGTGGGTTGCGGGTAAATGGGGAGTGACTGCTAATAGGTACTGGGTTTCTTTGGGAAATAATGAAAATGTTCTAAAATTGATTGTGGTGATTGTTGCACAACTCTGTGAATATACTAAAAACCATTGAATTATATGCTTTAAATGGTTGAATTGTATGTTATGTGAATTATATCTCAAAGATATTAAAAAGGCTAAAATAATTATATCACAATAAAGCTGTTACTTTTTAAATGGATGAACATAGTCTTCTGAAAAACAATCTTCAGATATAACGTCATAATCCTGAGGCAATATTTACCACAAATATTCCAAGAATATAGTTAGAATATACCAAGAATATATTGAAAATATGAAGTAAATAGATTCTATAAGTCTGAAGTAGGCCTTAAACATTCGTATATTAGTAAAATTCCACAGGTAATCATATGATGTGACTCTTCAGTTGGAAACTACTGATATAGAAGTTGCTAGATTCAAATTGAAGAATTAAAGCTGTGATAAAGCTAACAATTTTTAAAAATCTGAAGTTATGACTGATAACACTATACTATTATTGTCTAATTACTGGCAAAGCAGCACAAACCAGGACTCTGATAAATAGAAACATATCATTGACAGTGAAGGCATTAACAAATCTCTAGGAACTTCCTATACAGCACACAATTTCTAAAATATTTATACCAATAACATTTACCTATACCAATTTAACCTAGAAAAGTCTAAGCATCTCTACTAATTTGAAAACTCTTGCTGTGCAACTCATCAATCATTACATAGCAAATAAGCCTAATTATTATTAGCACCTCTCTTTTAACAAGGTAAAAAAACAAATCCTTTGTGATTTTCCAGGGGCTCTCTAGGAAATCTCAAAGACAGTTTTAGGTGCAAGAGATCCTAGAATTCAATTTGGGGATAGTAAAAGATCAGAAGTTGTCAGATTTGAACACTTAATTAAGATAGGATTATGGGCTGCTGAGAAACAATATTTGGATACCTATTTAACCACAGTGACAATAAAAGATTTTAAAAGGAAACATGGGAATTAACATGATTGTAAAGAATCTTACTTCTTTCCTAAGTGAGCAACTTTGGTTCTCTTAAATTATCAAGGGCATAATAAAGTCAACAAAAGCCGTAGAATCTTTGCTATCTAGGCATATCATGCAGAATAAAGAATAACCCTCTACAACTTTTGTTAAGAGCGAAATAATAAATTTTGTCAATTTAACAGAGAGGAAAAGTAAATTCTAGTTCTGCATCTACGTAATATTTGATATTAAAGGAAACCCAGCTCTTTTTGAAAATCTTATGAAGAGATTGATCAAATCTTAGCCAGCTTTGTTCATGGTAAATAATATTTCCTTTCCATGAACCTTCTACAACTTTCTATTTCCACTCAGGTTTTGTGTTACACTTTGCTCTTTTTCATTTTGGAGAAACTATTTTACTTTAGGACAAACTGCTCTATTTTTCCCTCAACAAAAACACATCCTGCGAGCCAGCCCTGATGGTCTCGTGGTTAAAGTTCTGCACTCTCACTGCTTCAGCAGCCCAGGTTTGTTTCCCAGTCACAGAACCACACCAGCCATCTGTCAGTTGCCATTCTGTGGTGGCGCCTCATACAGAAGAACTAGAAGGACTCACAATTAGGAATATACAACTGTGATCTGGATTTTTGGTGAGAAAAAAAACACATCCTGCATACCTTACATACAAAATTGTACCTCTCTGCCACTGTTGCTCCCAGTGGAGTCTTATCTGTGTATACTGATTATAATTTTTAACTAAAGTAATGTCTATTTTGCAGAAAAAAACTAGAAGGCAGACAATTGTGACCTGTCACACACCAGCATTTTTCAGCAGACTAGCACAGCTCACAAATACACATAACTTAGCTTTATATAGCCACACATATCCTTTATACAACTTCTCACAGTGGCAAAAATGAACATTTTCATTAACAGACTTAAAGATATAGCTTCTCTGTAGAACATAAAAATAAAAACCAAAGTATATAAACTTAAATTTTGCTTAGTAATCAATGTTTCTGCACTCTTCTTACTTGCAAATGATATAACTATCCAATGACTATTAATCAATCAAGTTAATATTAGTACTTTTTTTCCTTCTTCTCCCCAAAGGCCCCCAGTATATAGTTGTGTATTTTAGTTGTGGGTCCTTCTAGTTGTAAATTTTTAAGTTACCTAAAGATCTTGGAAATTATCTTTTAGGTAACACACTACAAAACATAATTATTGTTGAAATAAAGTTTGTCAGAATAATAATTTAATTTGGTTAAACATAAATTTATGTTTTTCATAATCTTAAACATTTAGTAGAACTAATGATAGTTTATTCAATCAGTAAACCTGCATAAGTCTAGGAAGAACATCACATGTTATACTTATCACTGATTATCAGAGAAGACATGGGGTTTTTATTAAACCAAAAATGTTAAACTAATATCATTTGCCTAAGATTTACCTAAATTATGTGCACTCGAGTTCTTAAAACATTTCTGAATTTGTTTCTGTAAGTTTATTTTTTATTTTTTAACACACTGAAAATATTGGAAGTTAATGCCCTTATTTTCTGGGAATTTTAGGAATATCCCTTTTATATAAGTACTTATTTATCTCTAAACCAATCAGAGTAGATCTGTAAGATTTTTTACAACCTAATTTGGTAATACCATATGGAGGTAGGAGAATATTACAAACTTGCACAATGAGAGGTGAGAACCTTTCTGAATTACAGACACATAAACAAACACATAAGGGGTAGAAATCATATTGCTTCAATTCTACTTCATCCCTGAGTCAAGAATAAACACAAAATTACAAAACTCACCATCCTTTATCAAAGAGCCATTCTCTTCTCAGTGGATAAGAACCTTTACTTGTTCTGAGCTGAAAATAATTGAGAAACATAAAAAGAAAAGACTAACAAAGCAGATTCCCTGCCATCTTTCACTCAAGAGACAAGATCTCTATAAATAATTAATCAATTTACAGAGATCACTGAATGGTCAGACAAAGAAAACAAAAAGAAGCTGGCACCAAAAATAAAGTGAGTATTTAGAAACAATCAAATCCTTATTGAGCTACCATGGGACAAGAGTCTGAAACACAGGACCAAGAATCAGACTCACCATTGGACATCCAGATCACTAGTCAGGAATAGTATATAAAAGAGCTCTGAGGGGCCAGGCTGGTGGTGTAGTGGGTAAGTTTGCAAGCTCCGCTTTGGCAGCATCCCACATACAAAACAGAAGAAGATTGGCACAGATGTTAGCTCAGGGACAATCTTCCTCAAACAAAAAGGAAGATTTGCAACAGAAGTTGCAAATAAAGAGGGATCCAAACCAAGGTGGAATCCCATCAGAGTCGTGGCACTAACCTGTCTAAGACGCAATGCACTGGACAACTAAGGACTTGATTTTATTCAGGCTATTTCAACAGAGAGAACATTCATGAATGAGGAACATGTCAAAGAAAAGGAAGTAAGTCTGACATTTTATACAGGCAGGTAGACAAATGAGTCATGAAGAGGGTGGACAGAGAGGCATATCTGAAGGTTGGAGGCAGTTAGATCTCAGAATACACCAGGGCAGGGTGGCCCTTTATGGTTAACTGTTTAGAACATAAAAGGGTAGGGGGACTTCTCAACTGTCACTGCTTTCTGGGAGCACAGGGCTCCGATAAAGTTCAATAATGCCACATAACATGCTATCTTTCTCCTTTTTAGGGTGAGGTGGAAAGGGGGGCTCAATTTCACAAAGCATCAAAAAAAAAAAAACAAAGATACAGAGACATGTTCAAAGACAAACTACTTATACACCCAGCAATGCCAGAGAAAGAGACAAAGCTATTTCAGTTTTCCAAAATGTGTTATTAATGTTTATTTTCCCAGCAACTTCTAGAATTACCTCATAATCTGGAGTGAATGTAGATTTAATAAAAAAATCAAATGACAATCATTTACTCACTCTTGCCTCCTCATTTTTGAATCCACTAGTAACTCTATATCTTCCAAGCAAGTACACAAACTTTATTATATTTCCCTCAGTTAAACTCAACAAACAATGTTCTCTCAGCCAATACCTCATACAACCTTGAAGAAGGTGATTAGCCCCAAAGAAAAGTAAAGACATTTTCACTTGGTGGCAAGTTGTCAATCACACCTCTCAGCTCTGTGCATATGTTCATGCTGTTCTCCAGTCAAATATTGTGATAATTAAATCCGTTACATTGTCCAAATATCTGTTGTGTAATTAATTTGTTGAAATAAAATATATAAAAACTTAAACATTTTCCCCCAGCCGGAAGAATTCCCAGAGCATATGACAGGAGAATGTGGATATAGAAGAAATTAAACAGATGTAATCATCACTCTGGCTTGAAATTCCTTTCTTCTTTTTTGTAAAGAACATTTTCATTTTCATCTCAAATTTGAAACATCATAAAAACAGATCCTGAATGGATGGAAAACATTTGCTCATATAGTTGCATGTCTTGAAAGATTTTGTGGGTTTTGGTAATGACAAAAACAGAGGAAAGAAGCAGAGTGCTTTCCTAAAAAATACCACGATATAAACAAAAGCCATATGTAGTCTTCAAGGCATATCAAACTCTAAGTTTATTAAAATTTCTATTTTGTACAGTGGTTAGAACAATATGTATTCTGTCATGTACCTGACTTGTCTTTTTCCCAGTGGTGACATTACCTTCTACCATAGTGACATTTCCTAGGGAAGATAGTTTCACACAGACTTCAGAAGGACACCAGAGCCTAGAATCTCAGGTCCAGGAATTTTAACCCAGCTCTGATTAAAGTTTCTCTACCCTTACCAGCTCCTTGAGTAGTCACCCACATACTCTGATCTAGGCTTAGAATCAAAGACCTTAGACAGCAGGTAAATCCTTTTTTTTTTTTTTCAGAAAGTGTATTTGTTGACAGAAGCTGAATGGTTAAAGAAAAGAACAGTATATTAAGCTCTGGACATTATTACACTTTGAAGAATTGGCTTGATACACCATAAAGGTATGTATCAGTATAAAGAATTGGATTTACTACTACAGCCAGAGCATATTTAATGGTGCTTTGCAGGAAGGGTCATGGTACTGCTCAATATAGGGAGAGGAAGGAATCCATATCTAGTGTGGATTCCAATCAGATAATGATACTTCACAACCAAAGGAGAAGAATAAATAAAATTTATAACAATCTCACTTGACTCCAGACCACTCCATTCCCACAGCATTTTAATAGCAGAGACAAAAGAACACTCACTGTTTGAGAGGAACTTAGGTAGGAAGTTAGGTTAGATGGAGAGTTGCAGAACCAATGAATAAAGACCTGAGCTGTTTCCCTAGTTAACAAGGAAAGGAGAAAACAAGGATTTTGCAGAAGATATTGAAAGGAACAAATCTCTTGTGGAAACCTAGTGATAAAAAATGTGCTTAAAGAGAACTTTGAGGAATTATCTAAGTAAAGTCTGAGAATAATTTGCGAATTATCTGAGTAATTCTAACACAAATCTTTGAGAAACATGAAATTCAGGGACATGTAAAAGGTTCAGGAGAATCAGGATGAAAAAGATTCCGGACTGGACCAGACAGGCCTTATTCTCTAATTATACAGGCTTAGATTCTCACCAGATCCTTAGTGACGAGGCACTCGAAGCCCATCTCAAAACTCTGCTCAGCATCTTTATAGTGATTATAATTATACCTATTTAGTCTAGTTGGAATAAATTGTATCTAATCCTCACTTAAAAGTTTTAAGGAATTCTTTGAATTCTTGTATTGCCTTCATAAAATCTCAAATTAAAAAAGTTCCTTCAGGGGGCTGGCCCCGTGGCCGAGTGGTTAAGTTCGCGCGCTCCGCTGCAGGCGGCCCAGTGTTTCGTCGGTTCGAATCCTGGGCGCGGACATGGCACTGCCCGTCAGACCACGCTGAGGCAGCGTCCCACATGCCACAACTAGAGGAACCCACAACGAAGAATACACAACTATGTACCGGGTGGCTTTGGGGAGAAAAAGGAAAAAATAAAAACTTTTAAAAAAAAAAAAAAAAAAAAAAAAAGTTCCTTCAGGCATTATCATATATAGGCACCTGGGACAGGTGGGTCCTACCAAATTATACAAGGGTGAAAATTATAGTACTCAGAATGGATAAAAGTAGGTAACCAGTCCCTGTTCAACCACACCCCACCCCATCACATCTTTCAGAATGCTGTCTTAAAGAGACTAATTTCTTGCTAGATGTGCTCTGATAACCCAGACAGTTTTTATGTTGTGAACATCCTGCTTATAATTTTTTCTTACACAGTGCTTTTTCCTCTCCCATCCATTCAGAATCTGTTTTTGTAAAGTAGCGGTACTACTCTGATAATTTAGTACACTTATGGAAAGTGAAGAATGCTTTCTTTCTAGGCATATTCTTTTTCTCCAACCTGATCATACACACATTTTATTTCTTCTTTTACCTCTACCTTTAAGCTCACTGTTGTATTAATTCCAGCTTTGGCAACCCCTTTCCCACTTGTCCACATGAATCCCTTTTAGCCACTGAGCATAGTGCTTGTCATAGAGTAGGTACTTAATAACTTATTTTCTCTCCCTTTTCTTTCTCTCTCTTTTCCATATCTTTCCCAGTTCCTGGCTTTAGAAAATCTCTCCCTCTTTCTCCTTTCTATTGCTTCACTTGTAGGTTAAAAAACACCTGAATCAGATATTATATGCATAATTACATTGTAGAATTTCAACAATAGTATCTCAGGCCTCATACTCCACTAATTAAATCTGCTCTTAACTGCTGATGGACATAAGGTTCATTTCTAGTTTAGGCTATGATGAATAAAACTGCTATGAACATTACTGTGCATGTCTTTTGTTAGATATATACATTTATGTCTCTTGGGTATATACATAGGAATTGGATAAGGATTGTGGGGTAGGCATGATCAAAGTTACCTTAAAGCATCTATCTGGTAACTCCAATATCTAGATAATTTGTTTATACGTTTCTATTGTGTGTTTTTATCTCTTGGTTTTCTCTTATTTGGTCTTGAAATATGAATGATTTTAGATTACATGTTGGACATTGTACATAAAAACTTGTTTGGGATCTGGATGTTATCTTATTCTAGGTAGAATTTAATTTTTTATGGCTTGCAGTTAGGGTAGGGACAGAACACCTTAGTTCAATGAGAGACTGAGATGGTTCTAGGCTTGTTACCTAGTATTTTGAAGGATAGTCTATTTCTGGTTTGCCCTTACTCATATGGTGAAACCCTTCAAGGATCTCAGCTGCAATCCCAGGGGTTTTCTGTGGCCCCCTCCCCTTTGGCAAGCCCTGAATTTTAATTTTTGTTTTTCCTGTTTTGTGATAGTGTTGAAAGTTCTGCTTAATTTCTTAGCATATGCTTTTTTTGCTTGATTTCTTGACTCTCGCCAATTCCCATTCCCATCTCACTGGTCATACAGCTAACTTCCCTGCAATTCACTCTTCTCCTTAAGTTTTTAACTTTGATTTTTGTCTCCCTAGCCTCATGAGATTACAGAAAACTTTATGCTAATTTTTGTTCAGCTTCCATAGCCCACACCAGGTATAAGCAAATGTCCCAAAATAAAAAGGATCAGATATGGTTTACCTCACTTCAGTATGTTTCCCTCTCTCTGGGATTTTGGCCTCTCAAATCCCAAATGCCTTGATTGCTCTGTGAAGCTTTCAAACAAGCAAGGTTTTTTTAAAAAATTTTATCCTGTCTTTATAATTGTTCTTAGTGGGAGGGTTAATCTGATACAAATTACAACATCATAGACAGAAGTGGAAGTCCTTGGCTTCTACTTATTCTTTTCTTCTGCCATCTTAATTCAACTTTTTCTCTATGTTACATTTAATTATCCAGGTCATGACAAAGTCCAAGATGTGACCATGGTAATGAGAAAAATCAAGAGGTCTACATCTGGACATGTAACATTAACTAACGAAGAACCATTGTACTTTCCTATTATGCATTCCAGATTTCTGGCTCCATGAGAGGGTATGAATAATATCACTTGCCAATTATTTGGACCAAATAGTAGTTGAGTTAGAGTTTTTTAAATGTATTTACCCAAAGAATTCCATCATTTTTCTTTCCCAAGTTTCACTAGCATGGCTGAAGAAGTAGGTATTTTAAAAGGCTATGATGAATAGGAGTCTGGTTTCTCATATCATATTACAGTAGTTAAGAACATGGGTTGTGGAGTCAGATCGCCCAGATTAGCATCTAAGCTTTTTTAAAAATCTAGGGTTTTAACCTGCTGCTTGCACGACTTTGGCAAAGTTACTTAACAGCCCTGTGCCTCATTTTCCTTACTCCTCACCTATAAAATGGGAATCATAATCGTACCAACCTCTTTGAGGATTACATGTTAGTGTATTTAAATTTCTTAAAACTGTACCCAGCACACTGAAAAAGATCATTAAATGTTAGCTATTATTTTCTGTTCTATACTCCCACTGGAATGGAATAACTTACACTCTGCTCATCTCTTTCTTTTTTTTATTCTTTAGCTTCTCTTTCTTTCTCAGTTTGTGATGTCTTCTTATTTCCATTCTTTCACTAAAATATAATTTTATTTTCTTCTGGAATAATTTTTGACAATTTTTTGTTTTATATATTTTTTCACCATTTTAATCATACACACAGATGTTCAAACTGTGAGTAATTTGTGTCCAAAGCCTCTGAAACAAAAGAAAAATATCCTGCCACAAGATAAGAAAAAAAATTATAGACACAGACACTCCAAATAATTCTTCAGATCGATAGCTCACAAAATCTTGTTCTCTTTAAAATTTGTGTTTTTATCATATCTTGCACATTCATTCCTTTCTATGATTGAAGAAAATTCCCCCAAACTCCACCTCCCGCTATACTTGCAATATAATTAAATAAAAATAAAGTGCAAGTAAGACTGACTCTGGACTGTCCCAAAGGACAATTGTTTTCATTTTATCCACATCAAGCCATTAATCTTCCATTTAGGGTGGGAATTGGATGGGTATCAGTCAGACCTTTCATAAGTAAGACAAATGAACTAGTGTAACCAAAGCCCTGGGTTGAATTTGTTCTTGAACCCATGACAGGAGGCATCCAAAAGTGTTAATGACACAAAGCCAGTTTTGGAGTTCATTTCATGTCAGTAAGCACAAAATGAAGAGTGTGCCATGTCGTATTCACCATCAGCCCCTGCTTTACCTCCAAGCTGGTACTGGTCACAGTTGGGTAAATCAATCTGCTCAAAAGCTCTTTCAATGAATTAGAGGTGTGGCACATTTCTCAAACAGTGCATGACGAAGATCACTTCTGTTATTTGGGACAGATTTACCCTTTCGCCTTCTTTTAGGTCCACACATTAGCATCAATGTTTCAGGCAAGGCTTTCACCCTGAAGTTAGCCTCAGAAGGACTCTAATCTTCCATTCCTTCTTCTTTCTTTTGTCACCTAACTTTGGGCAGCCTCCTGTTAAGCCTCCAACAACGCTAGAAAGGTGAGAGAAAGTAGGTCAAACACCAGGCAAGGCACTTGATTATTCTTAGCTGTTTTGGAACAGATTCAAGTGGGGAGAAGTTCTGGATTAACTATGGCTTGCAAGTAGCCATATTTGCTTTGTTCTTTGTTACTAGGGATAATTTAAAGTTAGTGGTACTTCACAAATTTTTTCTTTCATTTCAAGTAAAAAGAAGATCTAATACAACTAAATGGTAATTAGAAGAAGAATCTATGAGACAATTTTGAAAGAAATCTGTAAGTTTACAAATCATTGAGTTTTGTCTCAGGCAAGCAATCCAAAACAACCAACACCAGATAGAGATTTAAGCCATCAGGATAAATATAGCTTAGGCAGGGAAGACAACTGAATGTTTTATTTACCATGACCTAACTTTGCCTAATACACAACTTATATTTGCTGTATCAACTGGAACTTTCTTAGTACATTTTAGTTAATTATGGGCAGATGTATATTTGTCATCTTTGGTGTCTAGTTAATGAGATAGGCTTCCATGCAAACAAATTTTTAAAATGTTTTCCCTCCATCCAAGAACAAATATTTCTTTTCATTGTTCATTTACTTGTTCTCAGAGAGCAAGAATTGAATTAAAATGCCTCCCTTTCCCTAAAAATGTATATGGATTCAGCAGCCAAGAGCAGGAACATTGGCTGGAACATTTTTGCTGTTGAGGGGACCATCAGCAACTATTATCTCTCACTTTCTTTTTATCTTCCCTCTCTAACCTATTCCATTCTGTGGAATAAATGCATATCGCTACTCCCCAGTAAACAAGGTCATATTCACAGCTCAAATTATATACAGGCAAAAAAGGTAACTACCCCCTGTATATGAAGGGCTCCCATAAATTTTGTACCCAAATGTCTCCCCCTTTCGTCCCCTGACAAAATACCTGGAATTATTCCCTTTCAGATTTATTCCTTTGAGTATAAATTCTCTGTTAAACTACAACTCCCTCTTCTCTCTCTGGGGAACACGCTAAGCTATTCTCAGCCACTACCACTGTTGTGACTCAGTACTTAAGACTAGTCAGTTATTTGTTGGAATTGAGGGAATGGGACAACAGATGGATAGGCTTTGATGGGAGAGTGACAGGTTCAGACAGAAAAAGCTATGGAAACAAGACCAGCCTGGGTAGATAATGGGGCCTTGAGTCCTTAAGAAGGAGGTAGAAGAAGATATGAGCAATTTCACAATATCTTCAAAGCCTGGGACTGGGGATAGCAATCCCTTCCTGCTCTACCACTAAATTCTGATTTAATTAGTCTAGAGAAGGGCCCAGCCCCCTGTAGTTTTTTAACACTCTCCAGGTGATTCAAAGTGCAGTCAGGTTTCAGAATCATTGCTCTAAATAGAACTGCAGAGGAAGCAGAGCTGAATCTCAGAAGAGTGTAAGCATATCCCTCTTCTTTTTGGGGCCTTAGAGCATTATATGAACGTATCTACAGAATTCTGCAATCTTGTTTCACATGAAGCTTAACTCTGTGCAGGAAACAGTGGTCCAAAGCATTCTATTCTTATTCACCCAGCTCTGAGAGTTTGTAGAAAACTAGCATCAGTGCATTGATGGTCATCCAGATGTTCCAAAGCAGTCATCACCTCTTAGAATTGCAGTTAGTTATCTTTTATGTCTATTAAAGAATCATAAATGAGCCAACAGAACTTTACTGTTTATAAGCTAGAAAATCTTGTTGTCCAAATAGCTACATTGACATGGAAAGCAAACAGCTTTCCAACTTACTGGAGTCTAACAATTTTTTTTCACCTGTTTTAAAATTTATAAGTTCTATTTTTATCATATACTCTTGAAATTTTACTATGTATTCCTAACTTAAAATATCTAAAAGTAATATCTTAACCTGCTTCTCAAAAAACCTTAAACACTTTTACTCCAATTGCACACTGTCTAAATTATTGATTTTCTGTGATTTTAAAATCCCATAAATTAGACATCATTCTTAATTTTACAGACTGCTTATTTAGATTTATCTATCTGTTTGCCAGATTCTTTGATTCTTATTTCTTTTTGCAGTACTGTCCAAACTTCTGGGATTACCTTTTCTCTACCTGGGATATATTCTTTAGAAGTTCCTTTAGTAAAGGTCTATTAAGGTAAATTATTCATAGGTCTTTATTTCACACTTGTCCTTAAAACATAATTTTGTTGTTTACACAATTCTATGTTGAAACTTATTCCCTCTCAGCACTTCGAATATATAATTTACCTTCTGTCTTCCCTTGTTGCTTTAAGATGCTGGCTATTGGTTTAATTGCTTTCCATTGTACATGATCTATCTTCCCTCTCTGACTTCTTTTAAAAATTTCCTCTTGTTTTAAGAATGTCACAAACTGTCTGGATATGTATTTTTTAATTGACATATAACATTATACTAGTTTCAGGTGTACAACATAATCATTCAATATTTGTATATATTGTTAGATGATAACCACAATGTCTAGTTAACATACATCGCCTTCATAGTTACAAATTTTTTTCCCTGTGATGAGAACTTTTAAGATCTACTCTCTTAGCAACTTTCAAATATGCAATACAGTAATATTAATTATAGTCACCATGTTGTACATTATATCCCCATGACTAATTTATTTTATAACTGGAAATTTGTACCTTTCGAACCCCTTCATCTATTTTGCCTACTCCTGATCCCCCACCTCTGGCATCCAACAATCTGTTCTCTGTATCTATGAGCTCATTTTTTTAGATTCAACATATAAGTGAAATCATATGGTACTTTTCTATCTTGACTTATTTCATTTAGCATAATGCCCTCAAGGTCCATCCATATTGTCACAAATGGGAAGATTTTATTCTTTCTTATGGCTGAATACTACTTCATTGTGTGTGTGTGTGTATATATATGTGTGTATATGTGTATATATACATATATATACACACATATATCTCACATTTTCTTTATCCATTCATCTGTCAGTGGACACCTAGGCTGTTTCCATATCTTGGCTATTAAGAATGCTGCAATACACATTGGGGTGCATATATCTTTTCAAAATAGTGTTTTTGTTTTCCTCCGATAAATACCCAGAAGTAGATTGCTGGATCATATGGTACTTCTATTTCTAGGTTTTTGAGGAATCTCCATACTGTTTTTCATAGCGGTTGCACCAACTTACATTCCCACCAACAGTGCACAAGGTTTCCCTTTTCTCCATATCCTCACTAACACTTATTTCTTGTCTTTTTGATGTAGCCATACTAACAGGTGTGAGGTAATATCTTATTGTGGTTTCAATTTGCATTTCCATGATAATTAGTGATGCTGAGCATCTTTTCATGTAACTGTTGGTCATCTGTATGTCTTCTTTGGAAAAATATCTAATCATACCCTCTTCCCATTTTTTAACAGGATTTTATTTTTGTTATTTAATTGTATGAGTTCTTTATGTATTTTGGGTATTAACTCCCTATCAGATGTATGAGTTGCACATATTGTCTCCCATTCAGTAGGTTGCCTTTTCATTTTGTTGATGGTTTCTTTTGCTTTTCTTTTGCTTTTTAGTTTGATGCAGTTTCACTTGTTTATTTTTACTTTTGTTGCCTTTGCTTGTGGTGTCAGATCCAAAAAATCATCACCAATACTGATGTCAAGGTCTTTACCGCATACGTTTTCTTCCAGAAGTTTTATGATTTCAAGTCTTTAATCCGTTTTGAGTTAATTTTATGTATAGTGTAAGACAGTAGTCCAGTTTCATTCTTTTGCATGTGGCTGTCCAGTTTTCCCAACAGCATTTATTGAAGAGATTGTCCTTTCCCCCCTTTGTATATTCTTGGCTGCTTTGTCATAAATTAATTGACCATATATGTTTGGGTATATTTCTTGGCTCTATATTCTGTTCCATTGATCTATGTGTCTGTTTTTATAATACCATGCAGTTGTATTATTATAACTTTTTAAAAATATAGTTTGAAATCAGGGAGCATGGTGCCTCCATCTTTGTTCTTTCTCAAGTTATCTTTGGCAATTCAAAATCTTTTGTGGTTCCATACAAATTTTAGGATACTCTGTTCTGTTTTTGTGAAAAATGCCATTGGAATTTTTATAGGTATTGCATTAAATTTATAGATTATTTTGGGTAGTATGGGCATTTTAACAATATTAATTCTTCCAACCCATGAGCATGGAATATCTTCCCATTTATTTGTGTCTTCTTCAATTTCTTTCATCAATGTTTTACAGTTTTCCGTGTACAGCTCTTTCACCTCCTTGGTTAAATTACTTTCTAGATACTTTACTCTTGTTGATGCAATTGTAAATGGGATTGTTTTCTTAATTTCTCTTTCTGAAAGTTGTAGAGAAATCAACTGTAGAGAAATTAGTGTAGAGAAATCAACTAATTTTTGTATATTGATTTTCTATCCTGCAACTTTACTGAATTCATTTATTAGCTCTAACAGTTTTTCGGTGGAGTATTTTGGGTTTTCTATATATAATATCATGTCACCTGAAAATAGTTACAGTTTTACTTCTTCCTTTCCAATTTGGATGTCTTTTATTTCTTTTTCTTGCTGAATTGCTCTGGTGAGGACTTCCAATACAATGTTGATTAACATGGCAAGAGAGGACATCCTTGTCTTCTTCCTGATCTTAGAGAAAAGCTTTTAGCTTTTCACTGTTGAGCATGATGTTAGCTGTGAGTTTGTCATATATGGCCTTTATTATGTTGAGGTATGTTCCCTTTATACACACTTTGTTGAAATTTTATCATAAATCATAAATGTTGAATTTTGTCAAATGTTTTTACTGCATCTATTGAGATGATCTTATAAATTTTATCCTTCATTTTGTTAGTGTGGTGTCACATTGATTGACTTGCAGATGGTTAATCATCCTTGCATCCCTGGAATAAATTCCACTCGATTATGGTTTATGATCCTTTGAATGTATCATTTAATTCAGTTTGGTATTATTTTGTTGAAGATTTTTGCATCTATGTTCATCAGGGATATTGGCCTGTAATTTTCTTTGTTGTAGTATCTTTGTTGGGTTTTGGAATCAGGGTAGTGCTGTCCTCATAAAAAGAGTTTGGAAGTGTTTCCTCCTCTTCTATGTTTTGGAAGAGTTTGAGAAGGATTGGTATTCATTCATCTTTGAATGTTTGGTGGAATTTACCAGTGAAGTCATCTGGTGCCAGACTTTTTTTGTTGGGAGGTTATTGATTACTGATTCAATCTCCTTATTAGTAATTTGTCTATTCAGATTTTCTATTTTTTCATGATTCACTGTTGGTAGGTTGTGTGTTTCTAGCAATTTATCAATTTCTTCTAGGTTGTCAAATTTGTTGCCATATAATTGTTCATAGTAGTCTCTTACGATTCTTTATATTTCTGTGGTATCAGTTGTAACATGCTCTCTTTCATTTCTGATTTTATTTATTTGAGTCTGCTCTCTTTTTTCTTTGTGAGTCTAGCTAAGAGTTTGTCAGTTTTGTTTATCTTTTCAAAGAAGCAGCTCCTAGTTTTATTGATCTCTTCTATTGTGTTTTTTTAGTGTCTATTTCATTTATTTCCATTCTGATCTTTGTTATTTACTTCCTTCTACTCACTTTGGGCATTGTTTGTCCTTCTTTTTCTAGTTCCTTGAGGTGTAAAGTTAGGTTGTTCATTTGAGATTTTTTAAACTTCTTGATGTAGGCATTTATTGCCATGAATTTCCCTCTTAGACTTGCTTTTGCTGCATCCCATAAGTTTTGGTACGTTCTACTTCCATTTTCTTTCTTTTTTTTTTTTAAGATTGTATTTTTCCTTTTTCTCCCCAAAGCCCCCTGGTACATAGTTGTGTATTTTTAGTTGTGGGTCCCTCTAGTTGTACCATGTGGGATGCCACCTCAGTGTGGCTTGGTGAGCGGTGCCATGTCCGCACCCAGGACTTGAGCTGGCGAAACCCTGGGCCACCAAAGCAGAGTGTGCAAACTTAGTCACTCAGCCACGGGGCCGGTCCTCTACTTCCATTTTCATTTGTCTCAGATATTTTTTTGATTCTTTCTTTGACCCATTGGTTGTTCAGTAGTCCACGTATTTATGAATTTTTCAGTTTTCTTCTTGTAATTGATTTCTAGTTTCATACCATTGTTGGAAAAGATGCTTGATATGATTTCAATTTTCTTAAATTTATTGACTTGTTTTGTGGCCTAAGATATGATCTATTATGAAGAATCTTCCATGCACACTTCATAAGAATGTGTATTTTATTGCTTTTGAATGGAATGTTCTGTATATATCTGTTAAGTCCATTGGGTCTGCTCTAGTGTATTTTTTCAGCTCAGCTATTGTATTCTTCAGCTTTATGAGTTCTATTTGGTACTTTCTTATGTTTTCTGTCTTTGTAGAAGTTCTTACAGTGTTCATCCATTCTTCTTCTGAGTTTGGTGAGCATCTTTATGACCATTACTTTGAACACTTTATCAGGTCAATTATTTACCTCTGCTTCATTAAGGTTTTTCTCTAGGTTTTATCTTTTTTCTTTCCTTTGGAACATATTCCTATATTTCTTCATTTTTCTTGGCTCTGTGTGTTGGTTTCTATGCATTAGATAAAACAGCCACCTCTCTGAGTCTTGAAAGAGTGGCCTCCTATAGGAAATGAACCTTATCATTTGACCCTGTCCTAGCTCTTTGTTGTGTCTGAAACCTTTGTGATTGTCCAAGAAGCCTATTTTATTTTTAATAGCTCCCAGTACTTGAAGGTGTGCCAGACCAGTCAGGGTCCCAAAGGGGAAAATTTCAGTCAGCACCTAGATTCAGGCTGATTGGAAGCCAGACTCTCAGGCAGCAGCTTTTAAAACATGCACATATATACAGTCCTATGTGACCACAAGTGTTAGCCTTAGTGGTCAATAGTGCCAGGAGATCTAGAGGTGTCTCCTAGGTGACAGTCACAAAAATTGAGGCTCCAGATGAGTGTTTAAGCTCCTGTCTGGGAGATACCAGTGAGCTTTAGCAAGGCAGAGGGAAAACACAAAGATGGGATGCACTAGCCTATGTTCCCTGTGAGTATGTCCATGTATCCCTAGATGTATGCCCAGCCTGAAGCTTGCCCCTCAGGACAAAGTTCCAGGAAGAGCAAATAGGCCACTTTCACAAAAAGACTGGGGGTGTGTTTCAGTCTACTGTCTGTGCAGTTCCCTGGGGATGGTATCCTGCCAAAAACTATCTCCTTGTTACAGTCTCATAGGATCCATAAATGCAAGCTCCCTTGGCCACCAGTGCCAGGCAATCAAAGGGCATCCCCTGGGCACCAGCTGCAAAGACGAGAGCACCAGAACCAAAATTGGGGCACTAGACCCATGTAAAGCTTCCCTGTGGGAGATACTGGCACTTTGGACCATGGCAGAGCGACAGTGCAAAAACAGCTTCCCTGTAGGAGATACTGGCATTCTGGAGTGCAGCAGAGGAGAAATACAAAGATAGCACTTACCCTCTGAGGTCTCTGGAAAGGATTACAGCCAGCCCTTAGATGTGTGTTTAATTAGCAGCCTGCCCCTCAGACGGCAGCTATAATGATAAGTTAATAGCCTTTTGTCACAGAAAGACTGAGCTTCTGGGTCCATTGCTTCTTGCTGTGCACCAGAGATGGTAGCCATCTAAAAACTCTTTCCTTGTTGTTTACAGCCTTGTGGGCCCCACAAGTGAAAGCCTCCCTGGTCACTAGAGCCAGTGATGTAGAGGTGTCCCCTGGTGGCACCTACCAAAACTGGGGCACCAGACATAAAACTGAGGCACCAGACTGTATAAAAGCTCCCCTCTGGGAGTTACTGGCACTCTGGAGCACAGCAGAGGGAAAGTGCAATGATGGCACTCACCAGCTGGATCAAGGCAGAGGGGGATTGCCAAGATTGCACTCACCAGGAAAGAAAAACGAAAAAAAAGGGATAAAAAAGCCTAGAGTTAAAAAAAAAAAAAAAGATGATGTCTGCCAGCTGGAGTGAGGCAGAGGGAGAGCATAGAGATGGCAAACGCTAGGAAAGAAAAAAAGAAAGAAAAAAAAAGCCTAGAGTTGTTTTTTTTTTTTTTTAAAGATAGTGTATGCCATTTGGAGCAAGACAGAGGAGGACTGCAAAGATAGTGCCTGCCAGTCTCCGTCCCTGAGAGCACTCCAGCAGGCCCCCAAAAGGGTGTCAAATCAGATGTCTGCCCCTAAGGCTGATGCTCAAAGACAAGTAAATGAGCCTCTCCCACACAAAGTCTGGGCCCCCTTGATTGGCCACATCTGTGTTGGGCCCTGAGTTGGGTGAGCCTGAGTGCATATGCCCTTTAAAAGCCATTTCTCAGATCGCTAGTCTTGTGGGTCTCATGGACACAAGCCCTGTTGGTTTTCAAAGCTATATGTTTTGGAGACTTGTCTCTCGGGTGCAGTGCTGTTTTTTTTTTTTTTTTTTTCAGGAGGATTAGCCCTGAGCTAACTGCTGCCAATCCTCCTCATTTTGCTGAGGAAGACTGGCCCTGAGCTAACATTCATGCCCATCTTCCTCTACTTTATATGTGGGATGCCTACCACAGCATGTGCCATGCGGTGCCATGTCCACACCCAGGATCCAAACCGACGAACCCCAGGCTGCCAAAGCAGAACATGTGCACTTAACCGCTGCGCCACCCAGCCAGCCGCGTCGGGTGCAGTTCTTAAAAGTTGAGAGTGCCTGATAAGGGGTTCAAACTCATCACTTCCTGGGGAGAAGTTCCAGGTTTTGAGTTCCCTCCCAATCATGGATCACCACACCAGGGGTGAGGTTTCTGGTGAGATTGTGTCCCAGCCTTTCTACCCACTTTGATGTAGGCCTTTTCTCATTCACCCAATGTGAGTAGGAGTCACTCAGTCAGGTTTTAAGGTTTTTTTTCAGAGGAAGTTGTTTTATATGTAGCTGTACATTCAGTGTGTACATGGGAAGAGGTGAGTTGAGGATCCTCTTACTTCATCCTCTTGAACTGAAACTGCATTTTTCATTTATCCTGTTTTGTACACATTTTGCTTCCAATATCTGTAGATACATGTCTTTCACGAGGTTTGGAAAATTCAGTCATTAACTTTTCAAATGTTACCTCTCTTCCATTCTCTTTATTCTCTTCTGAGATGTGTATCATTCTCTCATCAATATCTATAAACTCCTCCTTCACGTTTTGCATTTTCCTCTGTTGCATTATGTGTAATTTCATTAGATTGATTTTCTAGTTTAATACTTTAACTCTGTGTAATCTTCTGTTTAGCACACACACTGGTTTTTTAAACAATTAATTTTTTTTAATGTTATAAGTTCTGCTTTGTTCTTTTTCTAATTTTCCTATATATATATATAATTATGTTGCTTACTCATGTTGGATTTCATATTGTATTTCATAAAACAGGTCATACACAGGTATTTCATAATCTGTATCTGATTGTTCCAATAACTGAAGGACGTATTTGGGAGTCTAAATCTGTTGTTTGCTTTTATCTGTTGACACTCACCCATGATAGTTTTGCCCTTGTGTATTTGTGGCCTTCTGTTGTGAGCTCATATTTTATTGGTCTTCATCTGTGGGACTCCAAAGAGTTTAAATTGAAGATACTTTCCTCCAGAGAAGATTTGCTTTTGTTTCTGGGCATACCAGAGTATACTACTAACCTGGGACCACTTTGCCTCCTTTTTAAGTAGGGGGTCATGGCTTAATGCCCACAGCCTCAAATTCAGCTCCCCTGCTTGATGCTGATCCAAAGTTAGTCTCCTGATGAATTTCAGTGCTGTTAATGACATTTGCCTTCATATCTAAGCCATCTTTCCGCTTTCTTGTTGCCATCCACTTTAGTTTCAGTTTACTCTCATTTTAGCCAGCAGGGAGGGTGCCTCAAAATTTTCTTTTATTTTCTAAGTCCAGTAAAACATTAAATATCTGTTTTATTCAGGATCTAACTCATGCATTTTGAGAGGGCCCCTCTATATATCTAGTCCACTACACTACTGAAAGTTCTCTTCTCATTCTTTCTTCAACTCACTGAAATCTGGCTTTCTGCTCTCACCGTTTATCTGAAATTGCCATCATCAAGATCACCTAAGAGTTTCATAAAGCCAAATCTAAGAGATGTTTCTGTCTTTGTCAGCACTTCATCTTCTATCCACTCTTATCTTTCTCTTAATTTTCTTTGTGAGTTATTCCTATATCACTCATCCCTTAAATGTTGATGCTTCTTGGGGTTTTAACTTTAACCTTTTACTTTTAAACCTACACACTTTCTATGATCAATCTGATCCATTCTTGAGATTCTAGCTACCACTTATATCTTGATATATATATATATATATATATATATATATATATATATCAACACTGTGTCTCTATCCCAGACAAAACGTATATATTTAACTACTTGAATGTTTCATAGTTACCCTATATCCAGCATGTTAAAAACTAAATTTATCATCCTGCTTTCATACTCCCAACTTCTTCTTTCTCCTGTATTCACTCTCCAAGCTGAGTAGTCAGAAACCAGTCCATCATTCACAATGTCTCCTTCTCTCAAGCTTCCACATTCAATATATAACCAAGTCTGACTGTTTCTACATCTCTGGATCCATCTACCTTTCTCTAGCTTCAACGACGCTGCTCTAGTACAGACAAGTCACTTTTATCTCTTGCTTGGAGTATGGTGACAGCCTCTTAACTGGTTTCTCTACCTGTCCTCTTGAATCCTCCCCTCCCAACCAGCCAATCCAGCTTCCATACTATAGTGAGTAATCTTTCTAAAATTTTATCATGTTATTATTTTGCTTAAGCAATGATTAGCCATTGATTACAGGATAAAGTTCAAAATTTTCCAAGGTCCTTCAACACTTGGCCTCTGCCTATTGCCTCATCCCTCTGTCACACTATGTTCCCTTTCCCTGGCTACCACAGTTCTCAAGGAATATCAAATTACTTGCAATTTCTCAAACAGGCTCTCTTAACAGAAGCGCCTTTGTACTTACTCTTCCTCTCTCTCTATAGTCCCTTTACTTGCTGTCTCCCATTGCTTGGGTAAGGTGCTCCCATAACACCCTGAATTTACCTTCAGTAGTATATATCTTATTGTACTGTACATATCTTCTTTCTTCCTCGTTAAAATGTGAGCTCCTTGAGGATGGTCTATGTCTTATTTATCACAGTGCCTAAACATACTAGATGTTCAACAAATGAATGTTTGCTGGAAGAAAGCAAAACAAAGCTAACCTGCAGCCTTAGCTTTATTTATAACATACTGTCGCGAACGTACTGGAAAAGGGAAATAAAGGAATGTACAAGAGGTTCAAAGCCATCTGGCCAACTATCAATTCTACTTCCAACCTAAATACACGCATATATTGGCATGGTTTATATTAATCTTGGCCCATTGCTTCTCTACCATTAGCTACAGAGAATTCAATTAACATCATCCTGGAGTGCCAAGAATACTAAGGGTATGGTGCTATAGACCTTATCCGGCTTGTATCAGTACTGGAAAGTAGCAGAGTCTTGGCAACTGTTTACTTAAGGGGTTCTGGTCCTATCTTTTAGCTTCTACTTTAATTTGTTTCTTCTGCTCATAAAGTGAAGAGGGCTTATTAGATTGAAGTTGCTTAAATATGAAGTTCTTTAGATCTAAAAATTAACCTAATGAATTTTCTAATAGTGAATATGGTTTTGTTATGAAAGCAAGGTGAGATTTTATGCCATGGGGAAGGGAAAGGGAGAGCAGGGGTATCCAGCCCTTTTTTCTGCTTTTCAACCTTTCTGCTGCTGCCATCTAGTGTTCTGTCTGTATTGTTCGCATTTGCTTTTAGCATTAGCTGATATCCCTCTGTATACCTAAATGCCACTGCAGGAAGAGATATGGATATTCTGACTTCCCTGTCCAATGCTCTTTCCACTTCAACACATTTGGTCAAGTTCAAGTAGGACAAAATCATAACAACTCTAGCTTTCATTTGTGATGAAAGGTGCTTTCACACACTTATCCCAGATTGCTCCTAATAGGCAGCATTTCAGTGATCCAGAGACTACAAATTCTCTAAGGCAAAGAATCATAGAATGTCAGAAGTGAAAAGGCTATTAGAGCACAGCTATCCAAGTAGGCTTTAAACCATGTTATTCTCTCCCAGGTGAGTGAATAAGTGTTCCAGGTAAGTGACTTGGAGGTGGAGGTAGAGTTAGGGGTAATGGGACTTCCTCTCCCCACTCCCACAAAATGCACTTACCTCTGACAAGAGATTTTTCACATATGGAGGTATATGGGGTAACTATTTGGGTTCAAAACTGATTCGGCTTGAACTACAAAGCCTGACTTATGACCTATCAAACATACATTGTACATCTGCTTAACCATACAAGTAAAGAATGCACTCCCTTAAGATAAGAATGCACACTTCCCCTCCTATGCCCTATTGGTAACGCCCTAATGGCAAACGCCCGGATTAGTCCCTTTCTCGACATCAGGGCCATGTAGACCTGCTAATTTGCAACTAAATACCTTTTTGAAACTGTGATGAAAATGTATCCTGGGTGTGTTTAATGTATGTTCTTTGTTCTAAAAAGATATAAGACTGTACTGAAAACCATACTTTTCTGGAATGCTTTCTAAACCTTCCTGGGTTATAATCCTCACTCGGGCTCAGGTAAAACTCACCTTATTTTTCTGATCTATAGAATGACTATTGGTTATTTGCATTGACGTCTCCATTATATATAGCACTGTTTCACTGCTTTTATATGTTTGATCAATTTGGGTTCCATATAAGATATTTTTCTGTATGAGATTTTACCCAGAGCAAGGATTCTATTCCTTAAAAGTAAAAATTGAACATCCATTTTACAGATGAGAAAACTGAAGCTCAGAGAGGTTCAGTCATGAGTCAAAGATCACACAGCTAGTAAGTAGCAGAGCAAGGTCTGCCTGATTCCAAGGCCCAAGTTGGCTTCTCAGACTATGGAGTTGCTTGTAAAAAAAGGGATTAAATCCAGGGGGCCGGCCCGGTGGCGCAGCGGTTAAGTTCGCACGTTCCGCTTCTCGGCGGCCCGGGGTTCGCTGGTTCGGATCCCGGGTGCGGACATGGCACTGCTTGGCAGCCATGCTGTGGTAGGCGTCCCACGTATAAACTAGAGGAAGATGGGCACGGATGTTAGCTCAGAGCCAGGCTTCCTCAGCAAAAAGAGGAGGACTGGCAGTAGTTAGCTGAGGGCTAATCTTCCTCCAAAAAAAAACAAAAACAAAAAAAAAAAAAACAAACAAAAAAAAAAAAAAAAAAAAAAAAAAACAAGGGATTAAATCCAGATAGTTAAAGCAAATGAAAGATCAGACAAAAAAACCAGGGAGTTAAAAAAATTGTGGTAAAATATACATAACATAAAATTTACCATTTTAACCATTTTTGAGTGTACAATTAAGTGTCATTAAGTACATTTAAAATGTGTATCCACATTGTATCCACAACTATCTATTTCCAGGATTTTTTCATCATCCCAAAGAGAAACTCCATATCCCTAACAACTCCCCATTCTCCCCTCTATCAAGCCAGTAGAAACTAACATTTATTCTCTCAGTCTATGAATTTGACTGCTCTAGGTACCTCATATAAGTGGAATCATACAATATTTATCCTTTTGTGACTGTCTTGTTTCACTTAGCATAATGTCTTCAAGGTTCATCTGTTTTGTATCATGTGTCAGAATTTCCTTCCTTTTTAAGGATGAATATTACATGGTACATATATACCACATTTTGTTTACCATTCATTCATCAATGGACACTGGGTTATTCCCATATTTTTACTATTTTCATTAATGCTACCATAAATATTGGTATAAAAATATCTGTGAGCCCCTGCTTTCAATTCTTTTGGGTATATACCTCAGAATGGAATTGCTGGCTGCATCATCTGATATTTCTATATTTAACTTTTTGAGGAACCACCAAATTGCTTTCCACATTGAAGTCTTTTCAGAAGCTTTGGATTATAAATTCAGACAATACATTTTCCAAATAATTTATTTACCATTACCAAAAAATATTTTCCTTCTAAATTTAAATGCTTCTTCATAGAACGTTGTCGTCTATAATCAAGAACACCTTATGAGGTTTTATCCCTGCTTATACAGTAAGTAGTCCCCCTTTATCCATTTCTTGGAGCTTCCAGTCTAGTGCTACAAGACTGACAAAAGATAAAAAAAAAGAGCAAAAATAATTTCAAATAGTGATGAGAACTAGATGGAAACGTCTATTCTTTAGATAAGATGGCTAAGGACAACTTTTCTGAAGAGATAAAATTTGAGCTGACACCTGAATGACATGTAGGAGGCAGCCATGCAAAATATGATCCAGGTAGAGGGAATAGAGAGTGCAAAGGCCATGAGAAAAAGAGGAAATATATACATATAACAGATCATGTAGGGTCTTTAAGTCTTGGTAAGGAGCTTAGATTTTATCCTTAGCTAAATTTATACCAATACAATTAAACCATCATGAACAATCTACCAGAGAAGACTCTAAATCTTGATTCAGAATTTTATGGGAGAATTAAGCGACAATTCTTTCACTCCTGCGATGGAGGACAGCCATTGGAAGTAAATTCTATGGTAAGTCCAGTAAGTGATCATATCCTCTGTACCTTTTATACTACAAATTTATGATTTGAATAACAGCCTCAGACACTACCGATGAAAAGAAAGGACAGTGGTTGAGTGATATTACTGCATTTTTGTGATGCTTTCAAGGAAAGTATGTTGCAATAGAACAAAACAGGGAATATGATTTTTAAGAATTTTTAAATCGCATGCCTTATGGCTTTAGGGGTCCAGCTTGAGATACTTTGTGCCAGGGGAGGTAGTAACCCATGCATGAATTGCAATAAAAACCTAAAGGTTTCACCATGTTCAAGCTAATCATTATTCTTTGGAAAAAATGAGGTTTGGAGTCAGAGAAAGGGAATCTGGACAGTCACTGGGGTCTTGCCAGTTTTGGGCCACTTCCCCAACCCTTCCATCCAAGGCTGCTTTCTGTACTGCTTCAGGAGGAAGGATGGAACAATGAGTGTTTGTAGTTCAAAATGTGACCATAGAAAAGGGTCAGAGCTCCTAATAACCAGAGAAATGCCACTTCATCTGTTTGATGAGGCTCATTAGCAATCTCACATCACTATATTACAAGATGAACGAGGAACCCCCCTCTAATATTTCCAAAAGGGTGAGATACAGGGGTGACCCACCTAAGTAGGCCCTGGTGTTGCTGCCAGGCGATGACCCTCTGCTGTATCCCCCAGGAAGATAGAGATGGAAACAACTCTTGTCACAGCTCAGGGTAGCCTCTGAGTCATGGAAGTAGGCCTCCATCTTGTGATTAAATGATAGATACCCTCAGGCCAACATCCCACTCCTCAAGTCATTTTGGCCTGGATTTGAACATGCAAGGGTATCCTTCAGCAAATTATATGCAGTAGCTAGAAACCCATTAGTATTTTCCACACACCTAACTCTGGACACCACTCATATTTCTTTCATACTATTATTGGTGGTTGACTCAGATCTGGTGGAAGATGTGGGATTGAGGTGATGGTGGTAAATTATCAATAGGAAAGGGTATTCCTCTAAGTTGTCACTTTTGTTTTGTTTTGAATTTTTCAATTGTGAGTGGGAGAAAAAATATTAAGATGCTAGAATTGTGGTTTAAATCTATTAAACAAAAAATCTTTTCAATTTTGAAAGAAAATCTGATTTTATTGGTTTATCCTTATTCAAGGCACTATACATTTTCTTAACAGCTCTTTAAAGACACCATACCCACTAGCACACCCCCACTTTCTCTCCATTCAAACCCTAAGTAACCACTAATTTACTTTCTGTCACTAAAGATTTGCCTGTTCTGGACATTACATATGAATGGAATCATACAACATGTGGCCTTTTGTGACTGGCTTCTTTAACTTAGCATTATATTTTTAAGTTTATCCATGTTGTAGCATGTTATCAGTACTTCATTCCTTTTTATGGCTCAATGATATTTCATTGTACGAGCATATAACATTTTGCTTATTTATTAAGCAGTTGCTGGACATTTGTGTTGTTTTTACTTTTTGGCTATTATGAATAATATTCCTGTAAACTTTTGTGTAAAACTCTATGTGTGGACCTATATTTTCAGTTCTCTTGACTATATACCTTGAAGAGGAATTGCCAGAAAATGCTAACCCCATGCTTAACTTTTTGAGGAATTGCCAAACTGTTTTCCAAAGTACTTGCACAATTTTACATTCTCATCAGCAATATATGAGTGTTCTAATTACTCCACATCCTCATGATTATTTGTTATTGTCTATCTTTTTAAAATTATTATTGCCATCCTAGCAGATGGAAAGTAGTATCTCATTGTAGTTTTGATTTGCATTTCCCTAATGACTAATGATGTTGACCAACTTTTCATGTGCTTATTGGCCATTTGTTTACGTTTTTGGGGGAAATATTCAAATCCTTTGCCCATTTTTTAATTGGATTGCTTATCTTATTGTTGTTGAGCTGTAAGCGTTCTTTATATATACTGTATATAAAGTATATATACTAGACTCTTCAGATACATGATTTGCAACTATTTTCTCCCATTTTGTGGGTTATCTTTTCACTTCTTGCTAATGTCCTTTGAAGAACAAAAGTGGTTAATTTTGACAAAGTCCAATTTATCTACTTTTTTTCCTTTGGTTGCTTGTACTTCAGGTGTCATACCTAAGGTAACAAATATTTACACCTAGGTTTTCTTCAAAGAGTTTTATAATTTTAGCTTTTACGTTTAGGTCTTTGATCCATTTGGAGTCAATTTTTGTATGTGGTATGATGTAGTGGTCTAACTTCATTCTTTTGCATGTGGATATCCAGTTGTCCCAGCACTATTTGTTGAAATTATTCTCTTGAATTTTGTTGAAATTCTATTTTTGCCCCATTGAATTGTCTTGGCACCACTGTCAAAAATCATTTGATCATAGATGTCTGGTTTATTTCTGGACTCTCAATTCTATTCTATTCATTGGTTACATGTCTATCTTTATGTGAGTACCACAATATTACTTACATTAGCTTTTAGTAAGGCTTGAAACTGGGGAGTGTGAGTCCTCCAACTTTATTCTTTTCAGGATTATTTTGGCTATTCTGGCTCTGTCGCATTTCCATATGAATTTCTGTAGTTTCTGCAAAAAAAGCCAATTGGGATTTTGCTGGAGATTGTGCTGAATCTGTAGATCAATTTTGGAGTATCACCATTTTAATAATATGCCTTCCAAACCATGAACACATGATATCTTTCCATTTATTTAGGTCTTTAATTTCATTCAACAATATTTTGTAGTTTTCAGTGTACAGGTCCTGTACTTCTTTTGTTAAACTTATTCCTAAGTGTTTTATTTTTTTATGCTATTGTAAATGGAATAGCTTTCTCAATTTTATTTTTGAATTCTTCACTGATAATGTATAGAAATATAACTGATTTTTGCTTATTGGTCACATATCATGCAAATTTGCTGTACTTATTCATTTGTTTTAATACTTTTTGCATGTATTCTTTAAGATTTTCAATATACAGGCTAACAATCTGCAAATAGTGACGATTTTACTTCTTCCTTTCTACACTGGATGCCTTTTATTTCTTTTTCTCTATGTAATGCCCATGTTAGCTCCCACAGGACAAGGTTGATAGAAGTGGAGAAAATAGAAATCCTGTGTGTTCCTGATCTTAAGGGTAAAGTATTCAGTCTTTCAGTACGATATTAACTGTGGAGTTTTCATAGGTGCCCTTTATCAGGTTGAGGAAGTACCCTTCTGTTCCTAGATTGCTGCCTGCTTTTATCAAGAATGGGTGTGGAATTTTGTCAAATGATTTTTCTAATTCTAATGGCAAGATCATGTAGTTTTTATTATATTCTATTAGTATGGTGTATTACATTGATTGATTTTCAGATTTTAAATCAAACTGCTTTCCTAGGGTAAATCCCACTTGATCATGGTGAACATACCTTTTTATATGTTACTGGATTTCGTTTGCTCACATTTTTTACAATTTTTATACCTACACTCATAAGGAATATTGGTTTGTAGTTTTCTTGTGATGTCTTTGTCAGATTTTGGTATCCGTGTAATACTGGCCTCATAGAATGAGTTGGAAAGTGTTCCTTTCTCTTCTATTTTCTGCAATAGTTTTTGAAATATTAGTGTTAAGTTTTCTTTAAATATTTGGTAGAATTCATCAGTAAAGTCATCTAGGACTGGAGTCTTCTTTGTGTTTTAAATTATGAATTCAATTTCTTGTTTTCTTGCTCAGTTCAGGCTGTTATAACAAAAATACCATACAGTGGGTAGCTTAAACAGCAAGCATTTATTCCTCACAGTTCCGGAGGCTGGGAAGTTCATGATCAATGTACCAGCAGATTCAGTATCTGGTGAGGTCTCTCTTCCTGGCTTGCAGACAGCTGTCTTCTCATTGTATCCTCATGTGGCATGTGGCAGAGAGAGCAAGCTCTAGTCTCTTTTCTTATAAGAACATTAAATCTCATCATGAGGGTTCCACTCTCAACCTCATCTAAATCTATTACCTCCCAAAGGCCCCACCTCCTAATACCATCCCATTGGGGGTTGTGGTTTCAACACACACACAGACAGACACACACACACATATCTTGGGGGGAAGATTGGCCCTGAGCTAACATCTGTGCCAATCTTCCTCTATTTTGTATGTGGGATGCCGCCACAGCCTGGCTTGATGAGCAGTGTGTAGGTTCATGCCTGGGTTTCAAACCTGTGAACCCTGGGCTACCAAAGCAGAGGGTGCAAACATAACCACTACGCCACCAGACAGGACCCTGAACACATGAATTTTTGAGAGATACAAACATGCAGTCCATAACACTTATAGGTCTATCCAGATCTATTCATTCTTAATCAGTTTTAGCAGTTTGTGTCTTTCTAGGAATTTGTCCATTTTGTGTATGTTATCTAATTTGTTGGCATGCAGTTTATTATGAACTGAATTATGCCCCCCCACCCCCATATGTTGAGGCTTAAACTGTCCCTAATATGACTATATTTGCAGATAGGGTCAAGGAGGCAATTCACATTAAATGAAGTCATAAGGATGGGGCCCTAATCCAATAAGATTGGTGTCCACCTAAGAAAAGGAAGAGACACTAGGGATGCTTGCTCACAAAGAGGCCCTGTGAGGAAACAGTGAGAAGGCTGCTGTCTGCAAGCCAAAGAGAGAGGCCTCAGCAGAAGTCAACTCTGCCAGCACCTTGATCTTGGAGTTCCATTCTCTAGAACCGTGAAAAAATTAATTTCTGTTGTTTAAGTCATCCAGTCTGTGGTATTTTGTTATGGCAGCCCTAGCATATTAATACACAATTGTTCATAGTATTCCCTAATAATACTTTTGATTTATGTAAGGTAGGTAGTGATGTCTTCTCTTACACTGATTTTAGTAACTTGAGTCTATATTCATTTTTTTCTTAGTGTAGCTAAAAGTTTGTCAATTTTGTTGGTCTTTTTGTAGAGCCAATTTTTGGTTTCATTAATTTTCTCTATTGCTTTTCTATTCCCTATTTCACTTATTTCCACTCTAATCTTTATTATTTCCTTCCTCCTGATTGCTTTGGGTTTAGTTTGCTCTTCTTTTTCTAATTTCCAAAGGTGGAAGGTTAGGTTATTAGAGAGCTTTCTTCCTTTTCTATATAGGTATTTACAACTATAAGTTTTCCTTTGAGCACTGCTTTTGTTGATCTCATAGGTTTTGGTATGTTGTGTTTCATTTTTATTCATCTTAATGTATTTTCTAATTTCCCTATGATTCCTTCTTTGATCTATTGGTTATTTAAGAGAGTATTGTTTAACTTTCACATCATGTAAATTTTCCAACTTCCTCCTGTTCGTTTCCAATTTCATTTCACTGTACTGGGAGAACATACTCTGCAGGATTTCAATCCTTTTAAATCTACCAAAACTTGCTTTATGGCTTGGCATATAGTATATTCTGGAGAATATCTCATGTGCACTTAAGAAAAAATGTGTATTCTGCTGTTATTGGATAGAGTGGTCTACAGATGTCTTTTAGGTTTAGTTGGATTATAGCGTTATTCAAGATTTTTATATCTTTGATTTCCTTCCCAGTTATTCTATTCATTGTTGAAAGTGAGGTATTGAGTCTCCAAACATTATTGTTTAACTGTCTATATATTCTTTCAATTCTGTCACTTTTTGCTGCACGTATTTGGGGTTGTTGTTAGGTGCATATATGTTTATAATTGTTTATCTTCCTGAGTGACTGATCCTTTTATTATTAGAAAATGAACCACTTTATCTCTAATTAAAGTTTTTGGCTTACAGTCTACTTTTGCTTATATTTATTATACCCTCTCCACCTTTTGCCATTTACTTTCCACCTATTTGTATCTTTAAATCTAAAATGTCTCCTGTAAATAGTGTATAGCTTTTATTTTAATCCAGTCTAGCATATCTACCTTTTGACTGTATTGTTTAATCCATTCACATTTAACGTATATGGTTGGATTTACTTTTGCCATTTTCCTTTTTGTCTTCTATGTCTCATGACTATTTTGTTGGAAACTGGACATTTTAAATAATATACTGCTGCACCTATGGGTACTGACCTCCCCCACCCAGGGCTTGTTATTGTTATCTGTTTATTTGCTTAGTGACTAGCTGGATTGTTTTAGTGAGGTCCATTTCTCCTCCCACAGTTAAGAGTCTAATGTTGCTCCTCAGGATTCAGTTCTGGTATGCCCACAGTCACCCTGGGGTGACAACAATTTGGGAAGAAATCTCTTCCTCTTTCTGATTGCACCCAGTTATTAAACTCCACTAATTACAGGCTGATTGCTCAATTGTTTTCAACAATGCTCTGTGGCATAAATTGGTCTACAAACTCAAGTTTTTGAGGTCTGTGTTTGATATCTGTTCCAACCTTAAGAGGGCTCCTCTCAAATGTCTTATTCCCTGGTTCTCTCCTGCAAACTAGCCTGCCTACAGTTTGGCCTGTTTCTTGAATCTCCTCTCATTTGCCTTTCACCACATTCTCCACTGTTCTTAAGAGCAGGCTTATGCCTGTTGCAAATAAATTGAGTTCCTTTGGGAAGAGATTAGAACCTGTTTTATGGTCTGTTCTCCCCCCAGGCAAAATCTCTGAACCAGGGCTCTGGAGCTGGTGGTGGGGACAATGACAAGCTTCTCTCTAAGTCACACCCCCACTCTAGGAGTTGAGCATTCAGTGGGGGCAGGAGCAGCAGCCTTAATTCTTCTCCTGACATAGAACCACCATGTCATAAGCTGGGGCAAGGGTGCTAAGGGCCTGTCTTCTCAGCCCACAGCACCAAAGTAGAGCCTCCATTCCACGGAACAGAGCTAGGCAGAAGGGAGACCCCACCTGTCAATCTCACTCACTGGGCCTTAACCTCAGTAACGCATAGCTGAAGGAAGGATGGGAAATGCTAATGTCCTGCTCCTATCTGGAAGAAAGCTCTTGGCCTGGGAGCTAAGGGGAGAGGGAGCCTGTGTTCTTGGCTGCAGTGTCTGCCTTACTTACCTGGGATGGAGTAGGGAGACCCCTTCTTGGTGGTCGTGGTTCAAATACCATAGATTCTCACCTTTCTTACAGACTTTTAATAGATTTTCCTGAAGAGATGGGTTTTTTCCATTTGCTGTTTGCCATTAGGACCATTTCCAAAGCTTTCAATTGTGTTTTATTTCAATAGCTTTCACCAGTTCCACTGAGAAGTGAGTCAGTGGAGCTCTCACGTTGTCATGTTAGAAGTCAATCTTTCTAATTAGCTTTTTATACTTCCTAAGTTGCATTTTGTCAGTCTTCCTTTATGAAAACTGAAATCTCCTAAAGTCGTTCAGTTGGGATGTTTGTCTCCAAATGAATAAATTTAATCAGTAGGATATACGGCTTATCAAGATTCCAAGAAAATCAAGTCTCCAATTGAAGTATGTCTTGGAGATTAGGAAGATGCATAAAGAACGAATAAGCAAGAAATTTTTGATCAACTTCAGCTTTATACAGCTAAAGACAACTGAAATCAAGGAAAAAACAGAACTTGGCTAAAGCCACTCTGGAAGTCTCTGACACAGTTAGGGCTAAAACTAGCTCAATGGGAAGTGGCATGTGTAATAATAGTTAAGCCCACTGGCTTTAGAAACTGAGAATAAATACTGCTATTTATTAACACTGTGATCTTGGGCAAGTTTCTTTGCTTTTCTACACCTCAGTTTCCCCATCTGCAAAATGGGGTTAATAATACCTTCCTAATAGAGTTAAGCTCTCAAGAAATATAACTATTATTACTAATACAGAAATTTTAACAGTAAAATCCCATCAATCCCTTTGCAACCCTCCTCTTCCCCCAAAAACAAAACTCACGTGAGGCTTCCCCTAACCTGTTTCTGAGGCTACTCTGCTGGAAGACATTGACACGCAAAACCCTGAACACAAGGGGATTTCATTCCTCATTAACCCTCCAAACTCCATTCCTCTCTCTCCTCTAGTTATGACGGATCTTAGAAAGATCTTCAAGTTTACCATTAGCTTTCCTTTCTCCCCTTACCCTCCACCATAACCACAGCACCTGACTCCAGGTCAGGCTACTTCCATCTAAATACACACTTTCAAGCATACAGATCAGGCCACAGAATGGTGTCCAACTACAGCATAAGACTCCAATCCAGGTTTCCAAGTTATATTCTCCTAATACAGCAGAGATTAGTCTATGTACAATTAGTTAGCCAAAGCTTACATGTTCTATCTAGCTAGACAAATAAACTCTCATATTTTGAAGCCCAAAATAAAACAGAACTGACTTACTAGAAATTAGGCAGCAAGCCCAGAGAAAATGAATATACTCTATTTTGTTCTCCTTTTCTGTTTGAGTTTTACAACAATCTTTGTTGACAGAAAAATCCAATAGTCTATCTGTAAGAAACCAACATTTCTGTTCCTTGGATGACGATCAGAATGAGTGAAAGGTGGTTAGAAGAGAAAAGGTGGCATTGTAAAATGTGAATGAAATCAATGTAAACGCCATGACCCAAATGCAACTTAGGCAATCCTAATGGCTTTTCAAAACGCATTGCAAAATGCCCTTCCTTAAGAATAGAGGGGAAATCTACCATGTAACAAACACATGAGTACTGAATTAAATTATTTGAAAAATTTTCCCTAATAACCACATATGTTGTAACAGAATTGTTATAAAATTCAAATTAGTAAGAGTTCAAATTCAGTTTTACTGTATTTATAGGTCTACCGAACCCCATCAACTACCAACTCTGCCCCAAAGTCTTAATTAGAAAAAGATCCACATCATTAAAATGATACCAAGGAAGGATTGGTATATGAAAGCTGAGATGGGAAACACTTTCTTTCTGAAATGGTCTTATTTTCCCTGGATATTTTGGATTTGGGGCCAATTTTTAAAATGAGAATGTAGGGGCCAGCCCCGTGGCCGAATGGCTAAGTTCGTGCACTCTGCTTTGGCGGCCCAGGGCTTCACCGGTTTGGATCTTGGGCGCAGACATGGCACCGCTCATCAAGACATGCTGAGGTGACGTCCCACATAGCACAACCAGAAGGACCCATAACTAGAATATACAACTATGTACTGGGGGGGGAGGGCTTTGGGGAGAAAAAGAAGACGGGAAAAGAAAGATTGGCAACAGATGTCAGCTCAGGTGCCAATCTTAAAAAAAAAAAAAAAACGAACGTAAAGGAAGAGTGACAAGTAAAACTGAAAACTCAGAGGTAGTTAAAAGAATGCAACAAAAACCACAAAAAACAAAAACCCTAAACTAAATTAAACCCATGGATTAAGTCAGAAACCATGCTGCATTCTCTGAGAACTGTACCTGAAATCCATTTAAACTCAGAAGGGAAAATAAAGTTCTAGGTTTTGCAACCGGCAAGAGCAGAAGATAGCAATAACTGATAAATTTTGTATCATGTGCTGTAAAGCACGCTTGTGTACATTATTAGCAGAATTAATCCTCACAGTAGATAAGATAGGAGTAAATTCTCTACATTTTTCTTGGACATTTACCCGTGTGCAGATTGACACAAGATATGCACTTTAAGAGCTCCGTTCATTTTTCTGCTTCCAAACCTGCTATCTTCAAAAATTTTAGCTCCTACTAACTCCCCAAACTACTAAAAGTCATAAAGATCCACATCTCAGTGTCCTCTTTATTAAATGATCTTAGCCAAAAACAAAAGAAGATGTGATGTTCAAGGTACACATGCATGACTTTGGAGTCTCCATTTCATGGAGAATGGGAAGGAGGAAAATGGAACCAAACAGCATCCCCTTAACAAGATATAAAAGCTAAGACTAGAAATCTGGAAGCAGATATTCTGAATAAATAAAGGCTTTAATATTTATTAGCCATGTGATTTTTGGCAAATTGACTGATTTCACTGAAACTCATTTTTCTGATCTGAGAAATGGAATTTATTTATGGTGTCATTCTGGTGAGTGAGAATATGTTTGAGAGATGGCCTTTGTAAATCATAAAGCTCTTTATAAAATTACAGTGTTTGGTACATGGAAGGTACTCAGTAAATGTTGAATGACTGAATAAACAAATAAACAAGTCTGGGAAGCAACAGACTAGTTTTTCTTTAGCCATCTCTTATCACTGATATAAAGAATATAGGCTACAATTACTGCTGGTAAATTTCTCCTTCTATGAAGGAAATCCCAATTTCTAGAACATAACATCATCTCAGATTGTTCTCTGATAATTTCTGCTTGAATAATTATAAGCAAAGCAATAAAAGATTAATATTTTTACAGTGTTAAAAACTTATCGTATTCACCAATCTTATATTTTTGAGGCCACTGGAAAGCAAAAGTGTATCTACCATAAACTTGAACTATTATTTTGATTTAATAACTATTTTTCTTTATCATGAAAACTACTAACCACAATTACAATAAAAACGAATAGGAACCTACAAAACTGAAAAGACTACTTGGCAATGTGACTATGAGAATGTCAAGGGTATGGTATTTTCTGTTCCATGGGATCAGACTAGACAAAATTAACACTTATGTTTTCATATACAAGGTTTGCTCTAATTTATAAATTAAAATTTAAACGGAAACAATTCAGAACCACCAGATCTTCATTATTAATACTTTAGATGAACAATACCCAAGGGTAACAAAATATCCCCCTAAAAATATCCCCCTATTATACAATTTGGGCTGCAAATTGCATTTTAACATGATATTCTACACTTTTTTTAAACGTCAAAACAAAAACACCTTAAGTCAGTTTTACTGCCTTAAATTACTTGACAGACTACACAAAATTCCTAATATAAATTAACATGTTGCTATACAAATTCTATTTAGGATTGTAACGAGAAAAATCAACCACAACAACATTCCTAAAAATGAGCAAATTCCACCAAGTAATATTAGTAACCTAAATCAAGCAATTGAAATGTTTCAATTTCTTCATGTATTTATCACAAAACTTATTCTCTGAAAAGAACCATAAAGATGCTGAGCAGGCAAGCCGACAATTCAAAATTTACAAATTAATGAAAGGATACTAGCTGCTGAAAGCTGTTTTCAAAAGTTCTCTAACATCAAATTAAACTTTAATTTGTTAATAATCAGTAACTTATTTAAAATTATCTATTAGATGTTCGTAATCTCCAGATGAGAGGTAACTTTATTAAGGTAATTGCCATAGGTGGCAAAGAAAAACATACTAAAGTTACAAATAAAGGAAAGAAAAAGAAAAAATGTTTTCTCAAAACTTTGGGAAAATATTGACACCATGAAGTTGATTTTATTTAGTGTTATATTTGGTTTGCCAGTAATACGTAGCATAAAAAAATCCTTTCAAGTACTTACATTGAAGACCTAAGACAGCAACTGTAAGTGTATGGGCTTAAATGTCCCAAGAAAACCAACTCACAGGTTCAATATATTGGTTTCAATTTATTTTGTGCATTTCTGTACAACAGACTTAAATTGTCAGTGGCATATAATTGAGAAAGAAGGTAAAGAGTACTCTGCTCTTGACCATCTCATCTAGGGAAAAAGATGGATTTTCCTAACAACTTGAAGGACCTACAACTAGAATATACAACTATGTACTGTGGGGTTTTGGGGAGAAGAAAAACAAAAAGATTGGCAATAGATATTAGCTCAGGGCCAATCTTTAAGAAGAAAGAAATGGGTTTTCTTCTTAATACTGCTGTAATATTTTGTTAGACACATTCTTTACTTTTTTATTTTAAAAACCTAGCAGGTAAAGTCAGAAAACATCAAAGCCTGCTAATAAAGAATTTTTAACATACACTTTTACATCTTTAAAGAGGGCTATCTTTAACCAATCAAGCAATTCAACACAAATACCAAATAATGTATCTCCACCTCAATCTCCAAATATTGTGAAAATCTGGGTTACTTTCACAGCCATAGGATATAATGCCAGAAGACAAAGGTGATTTTTTTTCTAAATACCTTATTTCTTGATTTTAAATACACAAAACAGTGTATGTATGAAACAGTATATATATGTACTCAGTCCCAGTCTTTGGCCAGCTTACTTACCTTGAAGCAAGTGGAATTCTCACCATTGGATAAAGGGTTGACGGTAACTACATAGCTGCAGAAGTAGGATGAATGTTCCTGGTAGGGCTTTCAGCTCCTGGCTCAAAAGTTAACTCTCACTTTACTTCTCTCCCTCCTTCACTTACACTGAATTAAAGAACCGTTCATAATATAGTTAAGCCTCTGTGGGCAATTTTACTATAAATAAAAACGTCAGAGATTCATAGCTCAACTCTAAAACTTATAATCCATAAACAAATTAGAAATCTATTAATTTCAAAAAGCTCTACACAACAAAATGTTGACTAAAGCTCTGCAGGCTGTTATTTAATGCACCAAGCAGCCCACATTTAAAATGTTAACATATTTATTACCAAAAAGTGACCCAAAGAATATCTGCAATGACTAAAGCGAAAAAAAAGTCTTAATTTTCTTTGATAGGAAGAAGCACCCTAGTTTCTCAGATTAAAAGGTAATAATAATAAAATATTATATGACAAAGAAACAGAAAGAAAAGACACAAGAGTTACATGGTTACAATCTCTGAAGCTGGATAATGGAAAGGTAACTCAGTATTTCTTTCTTGTTAATTTATCTCCAGTACCTGAGTTAAGGCATAAAGCATCAAGAGTGCAATTGATTCCAAACAACTTGGAATTTTATTGTAAACATCCCATAAAGAATGGCAACAAATTAGTCCAGTTTTTTTATCTTTGAAGATAATTGCTTATAATGACTGATAACTGCCAAACAAAACATCTTTTATAAACGAAGCCAGTTTAGTTTACCTTTCTTTACTGAATTTTAGTTTAATGGACATTTTGTCCATATACAACATCACATCAACTATTAACTGAATGATTTTCCATCTTAAAATTTATGGATACTAAGAACAAACATAAGGTACAGTTTGTTAATATTTTGAAAGAGATTACAAAAGACAAGGATGATAAGTTACAGGACAAAGAAATAAATTACTGATTGCCATCACCACAGTATTGTTTAAAGAATTAACATTTGTAGTACTGCCTAATGTGTATCTGGTGGCTTATGTAAAAACACATTTCCCAACTGGGTTTCTAAATATTTTTGTATGTGATTTTAAAAGTCAATTACAATGGCGATTTTAATATGCATCAATAGTTTTATCTTTTAGAAAATACTTATCATGCTTTTATATGTCAAAGTCTCACATTCTTGATTTAATTAAGATACGTATAAGAATAACAAATGGGCATACATATAAATAAACAAACAAACCTTAACTCTAAACTGCAGGGCCTTTCTACACTTCTCCCATCAATAAATCATAAATTTCCAGTCTTGTTGAAGCATGCTAAATTAGGTGCAATCTTCATTGCAGAAAGAGAAGTGAGGATAAAGATAAGCAGAAGAGAAATGATGAAAAAGGAAATAATCAAGGATAAGGCTATATAAGAAATAATAAATGTTAAGAAACTTGAGGGCAATCCATATTCCACAAAATACAGCACCATGAAAAAAATTTAGCTTTGTATTAGAATTTAATCAAAACTTGGTAAACTTGATAATTAAAACTTGGTAAAGAAACTTTACTAACAGGTGAAAAGCAAAAAAGCATGAAAATATTTTCACACTAATTTTTAAAACAAGCTTTAAAAGTGATCTTGGAATATTCTATTTTCAACAAAACTTTCATAAAGCCTCATGTACCACAAAAATGTTGGGGATGGGGTTACTATTTAAAACAATGAACTTTAACTGTCAAAGTTCCATTTCTTCCCCCAGAACTGAACTATTCATTTCGAAACTCAAAATGGTGATAAGCGTTTAAAAGGCTGGACATCAAAGTAAACTGCAAATTATACAGGATGTAAGTTTCCTTTTTGTGGATGTGAAAATTACGACTTTAAAGATAGGTACCAGTTGGTAAATGTGCATAAAGTAATTCCCGAGATATATAAGCGATTAATAAGGTGTTTAATTTATCACTACCACAAACATACAAATTTTGAAAAATGCTCAAAAAAGTTTTTATCAAAAAGTTAGAAGTGGCATTCACATCTTTCTCTTTCAATGATTCTATTATTGTCTGATGACAATCTATAGGATTACGACAAAAACAACAAAAAGATAAATCACTCAAATGTACTTCAAAGTATTGGAAGGCTGAGTTAGATATCTGAGCACACAGTTATGTAGAATGAGATTTATGAATTTTACTCAGTTTCCTAGCCGCTGAGTGAAACAAAGTGCTGTATGGAAGAATTCTAGCACAAGCCTGATCTCTGGGAAGGGAAACAGAAAAAGAAACAAATGAAACAAGGGCAAATTAAATTAAAAGAATAGAGGGACACGTGTACACAACAAAATCTAGATTGTTTACCTAGAAGGCATAATGAAATGGAGGATCAAGCAGTATATATACAGGCTAAGCGCTTTACAACAGAGGCAAAGAATCGGTAGACAGTGAATACGGCTGTCTTCTATACAAAATACTCTTTTTAATGTCTGAGATAAAGTGTGTCAAGTTGGAAAAAAAATCTACATACATGCGTGCATGTGCACGCGTGCACACACACACAAACAAATGTAGTCATTAGGCTAATAGGCTAGTGAATGTTTTGGAGAGCATCCTATTGCTGGAAGAGATACACACAGCAAGCCATAGAAGAAACACACAATTCTGTTTTCATAAACAGATACACATGCTAAGATCTTAAAGCTGGGAATTAAAACATTATTAGCATTCATGAGAAATATTACAGTTCACTGACTATTAATATCTAGCACAGAATTAAGCTCATACATGTGTATGCTTTGATGGACCATATGTAACAGTGGTTTTTCTTAGCAATTCATTTAAGATTTAGACTTTTCTTCAAAATTCTTAGTTCATTTCCTATTTGCTTTGCTATGGCTGAACCCAGATCTTATTCAGGTTTAAAGGGCCTCTAAAAAATTAAAGTGGTAAGATACTCAACGTGATACAAATTACAATACATTCACAGGAGGAGGTGTTACAAAAAAAGCAAAGTATAAACTGGGGGGGGAAAGTCCAGATATAAAAGTAAAAACACTATCTTCCAAACTTTTATTTTTACACTCATTAAAATAATTTGCATGCAAACAGAAACTGATCTGTTTGTTTTGTAATAAATGATAACTATGCTCATCTAACATACCCTGGTGACTAATTCTTTAAATTCTAATAACTGAAATCAATGTTACAGCAAAATGCTGTTCACTAGTATTTTCACAGTATTTCACTACATATAAAATATGCTTAAAAATGTCTTCAGCCTTATTATTCTAATTATCTAAACCTAGAAAATCTTGACATTTGGGGAATAAATGTGGCATTTTTGTTTTTAAAAATAAATTATAAATAAAGCTTGAGATAGCTAAAATCACACAAATGGCAATTCTTCTACATGTCAAGAGGTCAGCTCTTCATAGAAGAATGTCAACAAAAATTTCACACTAAAATGATACACATGACACACATTTGGGTATATCCATGAATTTAAATAACTATGTTACTTTGATTAGGGGAGGCCAAAGTGTTACTGATTCCAGGAAAACACAGGCAAAATTTTAGTCTAAATGCCCAAGAGATGAATAACTAAAATTGTACATTTCAGCAAAAATCAAATGTAGAGTTTCAAATATGAATGTTTTTGAATCTATACTATGGTTAAAAGTGGCAGCTGAGTTACAACCAGAAGTAGTTTTGGTATAGCGAACAAAAGGCTATTAAAAAAAATCAGCTTGATCTACTGTCCAGTAACAGAAGTTAGTGCCTTAACAATTCACAACAATACTTTCTTAAAGCCTGAACATCATTTCTACTGCAAGTGAAAATTGTTTAAAGATGTCAGTCCAAGAATAACCTTCACCCAACCCAACCAAAAAGCAAAGTTATGTGTGTACTCCTTCCTCTGCACTTAAGGATTTTCAGATGCATGAAATGATTGAAAGCATGAGACAAACATATTAGGTTAAGAAATATCCTGGGATTACTAAGCATACATTAAGAAGTTTCTTTTATCCCACAAGCCTGATCTAAATGCAACAAATCTGCTGTTACAAAAACAGAGATCAATATTATCCCTCTCACTTCAAAAATTTAAGTATCTAACAAATTAGCAAATTTGCAATCTCTCAAATTTGAGGAGTAAAATTGATCTTGGAACTCAAGCTCACTTATGGAACCACGTGCACTCTACTGCTGTAAACAAGACCAGAAAGGTTTAAAAATTTTTTTTCATCTATAAAATAATGACTCAAAATATCAGTGTGCAGTGCAATGAGGTTCTTTTCTGAAAGATTTTAACAGAAAAAAACCCTTTGGAATGGTATGAGCAGAACCTGTTAAAGTTGATTCAAAATACTAGCTAGCCAACACATTCCAACTCAAACTAGGTGCTTTGTTACATTTTAAAATTCAAATGAAAACCAGTCACTCACAGCTGTTAAATAGTAAGTGCTAGCAGAGATATATAAGCAGTAGACCAAGTCTACTCACATGAATATGTTCTAAGAAAAGCCTAGAGTAGAACATACTATACTTATGAAAGTTAGTTAATTACAACTATTAATTTGAGAGCCAAAACAATTATTAACAACCTCTCCGCTTATAACTTATGAGTATTCATTCCTACCAAGCTTGTTCTGTTTCTTCTTAGTCAGTAATGAATAATAGCATCTATTTTCCTTAAGATTTCCAGTAGTTGTAGTTAATAGAGGTAGCTGAGCTACTATTCAAAGAAGTTATTCTTTGTGGATGAGGATTTCTCAAATGTTTAAGTTATTCTTTAAGCTACACAAGTTTCATTAATGCAATAAAATATAATAGGAAAAAGAAAATGGATGCAAGAAACTTTTGCATTTGGCACCTTGTCTAGATTGATACCTCAAGTATTCTTTTTTAATAAAGTTAATGCACACATCAGGACACACCACAAAGATTTGCTACATATTTACAAGGCACCAACCCTTTTCTCACCTTTAACATGAATTAAGCAAATCAATGAAAAGCATATCAATATTCCCCCCACCCCCCAAAAAACTGTAGTATAAATATATACTTCAGTTTAGTACAATTCATGAAAGTTTGGCCTGGGAAGAGTAAAATAATCCAGATCGTTCTTACAATATAGAAACTGTAAACATTTAATAGCTGCCTTTAGGATTGGTGTATTGTGCAAAAGTTATTATTACTGGGTACAGGAATCAAAATGGCAAAAACAAACTATATAAAACTCTGTAAGAAGGTGCTATACTTCTGTGATACAAAAGCAAAAGAGGGATATTCCATTGAGATAAAAATGTCATGCTACTCTTAAGAAGCTGAATGCTCCTTTAATGTAGTAAATCTGTAGTGTGTATGTGTTGTTTGTGTGTGCGCGTGTGTGTGTGTGTGTGTGTGGGCGCAGAATTTTTTTTAATTTAAGGCCTAATGAGTAAGGCTTGTTTGAACAAATGAAGTGTGGAGATCAAAAGTCTTGAAACAAATGTATACTGGCATAATGGAAAAAGCACCAATGTGAAAGGAAGCAGAAGTCCCCACACAACTTGCTTTGTAGATTTCCTGGTAAATTCCCTGCAGTAGAAGGCCATTGAATTTTTTAAATTATCCTAAATTTATTAACTGTCAATAATTCCATCCCATGAGATGGCTAACCCTGGCTTTTTCTGTCATTTTACGCACTCTGCCTGATCTGGATGTACCAAGATTCAGAGGATCTTCAGTGGACACAAAATTGTCATTATCAGAATCATCATTATATAAAACAGTCCTCCTGCCTTGGTTTCTTGTTTTAATTCGAGGCAGTCTACTGAAACGTCCTGAAAACATGGTATCAAATTCATCATCTGCAACACGTGCACGTTTGGCTCTGGTGGCTCCTCTAGAAGCACCTCTTCCTCCTCTCCCTCTCCCTCTCCCTCTAGTGCCACCTCCACCTCTTCCTCGACCCCCTCGTCCCCTGCCTCCTCTTCCTCTGCCTCCTCTACTCCATCTACCCCATCTGCCCCATCTACCCCTTCCTCCTGTGCCTCTCGTCTTCCAGTTTCTTTTTCCATTGGCATATTGCTTTCTGAGTTTTCTTTTAGGTCTAGTTTGTATGAATTTGCTATAATCATGGTCTCCATCTACGTAATCTTGATCTGTTCTGGAAGTTGATTCAGAGTCAGAATCAGAACCACAGGTACTTTCAGAACTTAAACTGGATCCTAACTCTCCACTCTCTGAGGAGGATAAATGTGATTTCTCTTTTGCTTCTTTTTTCTCTTTCTCTTCTCTTCCCACGCTTTCATCTTCTTCTGACGCGCTAAGTAGTTTTCTCTTGATTCCTGTCCGGGGCTCTCTGCCATCACCATTTGTAAGGGGTCCATCAAGGGAATGATCTAGATCAAGATAATGATTTTTTCAAGTTAAGCTTTGACTTTGATAAGATGGTTATTTAGGTTCAAAAGTAAAATAAACAGTCTATCAAAAAATATTTACAACCCAAAGATAGATGGGGGAAAATCATGGATAGTGCTAGAATATGAACTTAAATCTGATGGGAATGGAAGATAACTAAAGTTTGATTTTTGTCTGATTGCTTTTTCAAAGGGAGGTGGGGAGGAGAGTGTGGAGGGATATCTGTGGTAAGGTAGATGGGCAGAAATTTTAAGGGCTTGAATTCTAGAAAGAATTATCTGGGAACATGTTTCAGAATAATCTTATTCATTCATTCACCAAATTATTTACCAGTTACCTGCTATGAGCCAGGCATTGCTTGGAGCTTGGAATACAGCAATGATGAGACAAAGCCCTTGCTCTTTGAATTTATGTTTTAGTGGGGAAAGCTTGACAGACAATGAAGTGAACAAATAAATAATTTCGAGTAACAATACCTACTATAAAGAAAAAGAAAAGAGGGTTAAAAAAAGAGTACACGTGTATGTTTGGGGGGACTATTTTAGATAGGGAAGACTTTTCTGCAGAGGGAGTATTTGAGAAAAGAACTGAATGAGTTGAGATCTGGAGAAAAGAACATTGCAGCAGAAGAAAGAGAAACCTAGTGTAACCAGAGTGAAAGAGAAAAACAGGACGTAGTAGGGAGATGACTGCCAGTGAAGAGTTTTAAAACTGGACAATGACAAGATCTGACTTAGATTTTGAAAAGAGTGCTGTGGCTGCTGTGTAGAGAACAAATTACATAAAGAACAAGACAGGAAGCAGAGATCAGTTGGGAGTCCACTGCAATAGTCTAGGTAAAACATGATGAGGGATGTACCAACAGAGGTGATGAGAAGTGATTAGATTTGGAATACTTCCTTAGAGAGGAGCTACCAGAACCAACTTTTATTTTTAATTTTTTGAGCAAGATTAGCCCTGAGCTAACATCTGCTGCCAATCCTCCTCTTTTTGCTAAGGAAGACTGGCCCTAAGCTAACATCCGTGCCCATCTTCCTCTACTTTATATGTGGGACGCTGCCTCAGCATGGCTTGACAAGTAGTGTGTAGGTCCACACCCGGGATCCAAACTGGTGAACCTCAGACTGCCAAAGTAGAACATGCAAACTTAACCACTATGCCACCAGGCAGGCCCCAACCAACTTTTATCTTTAAACTTCAAACTGACAGAAAGTGCTGATGGATTGGATGTCAAGTGTTAAGCAAAGAATGAGGGTCAACTCCTAGGGTGTTTTTTTGGTGTGTGTGTGAAGAAGATTGGCCCTGAGCTAACACCTGTTGCCAATCTTCCTCTTTTTGCCCAGGGGATGCCGCCACAGCATGGCTTGACGAGCAGTGTCTAGGTCTGTGTCTGCAAACCCTGGGCCTGCTGCAGCAGAGCATGCAAACTTAACCACTACACCACCAGGTTGGCCCCAACTCCTAGGTTTTATGGCCTGAGCAACTGGGTGAATGGTAGAGATACATTGCTAAGTTGGAGAACAATGAAGGATGAACAGGTTTGGGTAGGCTTGTGGGAAAATCAAGGTTCCAGTTTTAAATATACTACTAGAGATCCAAGTAAAGACACTAAAGAAAGAAAAAGAAAAAAAGCAGGTGGATATATCAGTCTAGAGCTCACGGGAGACTTGGATAGAGCTGGAGATATAATTTTGGAAATGTTCAGTAAAGAGACAACACTAGGGTCAAGAGAACTGAGAGAGCTCATTGAGAGAGCAACTAAAGAGAGAGAAGGTGGCTGAAGAGTGAGACTTGGGATAGTCCAACATTTAAAGATAAAGAAGAACTGGCAAAGTGAATTGAGAAAGAATAGCCAGTGAGGTAGGAGGAAAACAGGAGAGTGGACTGGAAAGACTGGAAGAAGCAAAGACTAGGCTTGCATAGTAACAAAACTTACAAGATTAGTCTAATAGTCTAGGTGTTATGGACTGAACTGTGCCCCTCCAAAAGAAAATACCTATGTTGAAGCCCTAACCCCCAATGTGACTATACTTGGAGATAGGGCTTTCGAGGAATTAACTAAAGTTAAATGAAGTTATAAAGGTGGGCCCTAATGCACTAGGACTGGTGTCCCTACAAGAAAAGGCAGAGAAACCAGTGCTTGCTCTCTCTCTCCCTGTCTGTGGATGCAGAGAGAAAAAGCCACATGAGGACATGGTGAGGAAGCAGCCATCAGCAGGTCAGGAAGAGAGCCCTCACCAGACACTAACCCTGCTGGCACCTTCATATTGGACTTTGAGCATCCAGAAAATAAATGTGAGAAAATAATGTCTGTGTAAATACATGAAAAAGTGCTCAACATCTCTAATCATCATACAAATGCAAATCCAGACCATAATCTGATATTACTTCACATCTGTTAGGATGGCTATTATCAAGATAAAAGAAGCGTTGGAGAGGATGTGGAAAAAAGGGAACCCTTGTACATTGTTGGTGAGAAGGCAAATTAGTACAACCATTATGGAAATCAGTATGGAGGATCCTCAAAAAATTAAAAATAGAACTACCATTTGATCCAGCAATCCTAGCTCTGGGTAAATATCCAAAGGAATTGAAATCAGGACCTTGAAGAGATACCTGTATTCCCATGTTCATTGCAGCATGATTCACAATAGCCAAGATATGGAAACAACATATATGTCATTCCACAAATAATGAATGGATTAAGAAAATGTGGTGTATGTACGTGTGTATATATGCGTGTGTGTGTATATATGCATACTCATATATACAATGGAATATTACTCAGCCTTAAAAAAGAAGGAAATTTTGTCATTTGCAACAACATGGATGGAGCTGGAGGACATTACGACAGGCAAAGTAAGCAAGATACAGAAAGAGAAATATTGCATGATGTCACTTATACATGTAATCTAAAACAGTCATACTCATAGAAGCAGAGAATAGGATGGTGGTTGCCAGGGGCTGGGGGGAGGGGAAATGGGGAGGTGTTCGTCAAAGGGTACAAAGATTCAGTTATTCAGGATGAATAAATTCTGGATGTCTAATGTACAACATGGTGACTACAGTTAAAAATACTGTATTGTATACTTGAAATTTGCTAAGAGGTTAGATCTCAAATCTTCTTAACACACACATGTACACGCTGTAACTATGTAGAAGTGATGGATATGTTAATTAGTTTGTGGTGACCACATCACAATATATACATATCGAAACATCAAGTTGTACACTTTAATATATACAATTTTTATGTCAATGATATCTCAACAAAGCTGCTTAAACAATAAGTATCTGCTGTTTAAGCCACTCAGTGTGTGGTATCTTGTTGTGACAGCCCAAGCTGACTAATATATCGAGGTTAGAGACTAAGGAGATAGCAATAGAAACTGTAGACAAGAGATTTAAGTGATATTAAAGAGTTGTAGAATGCACAAAACTTAGCAACTGACTGGATATAAGGGGTAAAAGGAGAGTCAAAGAACACTGCAAGATTTTAAGTGGGATGACTAGGAAGATGGTGGTGCCATTAACTAAAATAGTGAGTGCAGAAAAAGAAGCAAGCTGAGACAAAAAGATAGATGATAAACACCCAAAGGAAATTTCTTTTTAGGAAACACTTGGAAATGAGACTGGTAGAAAATGAGATGTAAGGGCTAGATATATGAATTTGGAGAGTTATCAGCATAAAGATGACTGATGTAGCTGTTAGATCCTTTATTTGTAGAAGACAAAAAAAAAAGGACAAAAAAAAGAACAGTGGGCAACTCTGCAAATAGGAGGCAAGTAGGGCCAAAGAAAAGAAACAGAAAATATAGGAGAAACAGATAAGAGATATAGAAGAATCAGTAGAGCAGAGAAGCCAGGCAGCAGAGTTCCTACAGCGGGTAGTCAATAGCACCCAAAGAGATAGAGTGACCAAGGAGACACGGACTCAGAAAAGGACACTGGCCGGTCACTGAAGATTACTGGTGATTCCAGGGAGAAGAGCTTTTGTGACAGTGGTGGTGGCAGAAGTCAGACTACAAGGAATAAATGAATGTCTTGATGGAAAGAAAATAGAAGCAGGAAGTATAAGCTACTCTTTTTAAAAGCTTGACAGTGAAGGGAAGGACAAAGAGAAAAGGAAGTGGCATGAGCATGCAATGTACAGCAGGACAAAGGAGAGATTAAAGATACAAATTTGGAAAAATAAAGGCACTATTTTAAAGTAATCAGACATGTTTTAATATTTCTCAAATAACAATACAAAATATCTTTAGAAAGTCTATTTTTAAGTTATTTGATACTTCAATGACAATGGAAGCTACCTAATCTTTCATTAAAAATTTATATAAAATTAAACTACATATTCCAGTAAAGATATTCGTAAAAGTATATTAACTATTCTTTACAAACTTCCAATAGATGAACATATTAGAACTTTCTTTGAAAATGTTCAGGGTCCATAACATAGGTCTAAGTATAAGAAAAAAGTATGCATATCAACAATAACCTTCAAGTATTCACAACTGATTCCCTCTTATGTAGTCCAAAACGGATGCACATGATGATGAATTATGAGGTCAGTGATTTCTTTTTAAGCAGTGAAAATTTTTCTTTAAATAAAAGTTAGATGGAAGTTCATTACATGAAATGAAAACCTAAGGTGTTCTGGTTGAATGAAGAAGGCTCTTCTGAGAATTCCTAAGTATCTCTATGGATTATCCAGAAATAGGCAGAGTACAGTCTGAAAACCATGGAATTATTGAGAGAACAGGACTTGAGGGAAGAGAAAACCTGAGCTATATAACTGGAAAACCAAAGGAAGGTGGCAGAAGTGGCTGTTGACTAAAAGAAAGCTCATTTTTCAACCCAAATCCTTTCCATAAATTGAGGTAGCCCATAAAAATATGAGTCTTATTTAAAGATGATTTAAGAATTTTTTTCCTTTCTTATTAATATGTTTTAATATATAAAAAATTCTTAATGTGTCTAACAGTCTTGTTTTTATGTGCTTGAGGAAAGATCTCATTTAGTTTTTCCTCCCTATTAATTTTACAATTTATTTTAAAAGACTAAAGACTAAAATATGTTTGGAAATAGTTATTGGAAATCTGTTAACAGCCTGTTTCTAGTTGTGGATATGAAACTCTGTATGATTCAAATTTGACAATATTAAAATCCTCATTAGCTATAAAGAAAGACATGCTAATTTTTACTACCAAAACACATCAGCTTTTAAGTAATTCGTCTACCATCATGAGGGAACAAAGAATAAATGCCCTGTCCATATTTATTTCCTACCTTGTTTAATTTTTCCTACCTTGTTTAATTGGCAAGACCCTACTCCGAAATGATTTGGCTTTCCCTGGGTCATGGCAATTTCCACTTCGGCCATAGCCACTGAAGCTAGATGAAGAAAATGGCCCGTCCAGTTCATCATCGAGTAAATATAGTGAAAGCCCTTCAGCAGCATCTGAAACTTACAATTTAAAAGACTGTAATGTTAACACAATTATTATATATTCAGGAAAGATAAACAGGCTGTTTTTAAAACTCTCTCTCATTCAGTTATTTTACTCTAATATCAAAATGACAAGTTGTTTGAAGAAGGAAATATAAATATTTTGAGAACAAATGTTTTAACACATCATTAAACTTTCAAGCACAGAAAGTCAGAAAAACTTGTCCAAAGACACCATCTCCCCATATAACGAATCCTCAAGTCTTATGTTGGCAAATCTATTGTAGATGAGTACTCTGAGATATTACAGATGTTAAAAATCATAAAGTCACAGAATTTTAAACCCAAAGAGACTTTAAATTTCATCTATTCTGAAGATCTTCAATTTAAAAATGAAGAAACTGAATGCTATAGCCTACTGTCTTACCCAGAGCCACAAAGCTAGAGAGAAGAATTAGGACTACAAAACAACATTTCTAAATCCAAATCCTTGTTCTTTGTGCTATAAACCATACTGCCTCTTCTATATCCTAATATCCGCATGAAAATGAAATACACAACAACAAAAACAAAACACATATTTACCAGGAGACGAGAAAGGAGAGCTAGTCCTGGCATAAGACACTGAGGTATTCTGGTCATTTTTAGGCTGCAACTTCATTTGTTTCTGTTTCCCTTTTGGACTACAAATAAAAATATATAACAATGAACATTTTTTCTATTAGTAAGATATTATGATAGATAGCATGATATAAAATGTTTAAATTGACAAAAGAAGAAATGCTGCAAATTGGTAATATGAAAAAAGTAATGATTAAATGACATAAAATGACAAAAAAAGAAAATTATAGGCCAATATCACTAATGAACATAGATGCAAAAATCCTCAAGAAAATACTAACAAATTGAGTACAACAAAACATTAAAAAGACCACCCTCAATGATCAAGTGGGATTCATTCCAGGGATGCAGGGATGGTTTGACATCCAGAAATCTATCAATGTGATACACCAAATCAACAAAACGAATAATAAAAATCACATGATCATCTCAATAGATGCAGAGAAAACATTTGACAAGACACAACAATCATTTATGATAAAAAACTCTGAATAAAATGCATACAGAGGGAAAGTACCTCAACATAATAAAGGCCATATATGATAAACCACAGCCAACATCATACTCAGTGGTTAAAAACTTAAAATTATCCCTTCAAGAAGAGAAATAAGACAAGGAAGCCCACTTTCGCCACTCTTATTTAACACAGTGTTGGAAGTCCTAGCCAGAGCAATTAGGCAAGGAAAAAAAATAAAAGGGATGCAAACTAGAAAGGAAGAAGTAAAACCGTCTCTATTTACAGATGGTATGATTTTATATAGAGAAAACCCTAAAGAATCCATCAAAAATCTATTAGAAATAATAAATGAATAAAGTTGCAGGATAAAAATCAAGATATAAAAATCAGTCGCATTTCTATATATGAACAACAAAATAGCAGAAAGAGAAATCAAGAATACAAGAATCTCATTCACAATCATAACAAAAAGAATAAAATGCTTCAGAATACCTAGGAATAAATTTAACCAAAGAAGTGAAAAATCTGTACACAGAAAACTATAAGACATTATTGAAAGAAATCAAAGAAGACACAAAGAACTGGATATCCCACGCTCATGGATTCTAAGAATTAAAGTCAAAATGTGTGTACTTCCTAATGCAATCTACAGATTCAATGTAATCCCTATCAAAGTCCCAATGACATTTTTCAAAGAAATAGAACAAAGAATCCCAAAATTTATGTGGAACAACAAAAAGACCCTGAAGAGCCAAAGGAATCTTGAGGAAAAAGAACAAAGCTGGAGGTATCACAGTCCCTGATACTAATCAAAACAGTATGGTACTGGCACAAAAACAGACACACAGATCAATGGAACAGAATCCAGAACTCAGAAATAAACCCACACATCTATGGGCAGCTAATTTTCGACAAGGGAGCCAATAACATACAATGGAGAAAGGAAACTCTTCAAGAAATGGTGTTGGGAAACTCGGCAGCCACGTGCAAAAGAATGAAAGTAGACCATTATCTTGCACCATACACAAAAATTAACTCAAAATGGATTAAAGACTTGAATGTAAGACCTGAAACCACACAATTTCTAGAAGAAAACAGGCAGTTCACTCTTCGACATTGGTCTTAGCAACATCTTTTCAAATATCATGTCTCACCAGGCAAGGGAAACAAAAGAAAAGACAAACAAATGGGACTACGTCAAACTAAAAGTCTTCTGCACAGCAAAGGAAACCATCAACAAAACGATAAGACAACCTAACAATTGGGAGAAGATATTTGCAAATCATATATCTGACAAGGGGTTAATTTCCAAAATATATACAGAACTCATACAAAAAAAAAAAACAACCTATTAAAAACTGGGCAAATGATCTCAACAGACATTTTTCCAAAGAAGATATCCAGATGACCAACAGGCACATGAAAAGATGTTCAACATCACTAATTATTAGGGAAATACAAATCAAAACTACAATGAGATATCACCTCATGCCCATCAGAATGGCTATTATTAAAAAGACAAGAAATAACAAGTATTGAAGAGGATATGGAGAAAAGAGAACCCTCATACTCTCCTGGTGGGAATGAAAACTGGTGCAGCCACTACAGAAAACAGTACGGAGAGTCCTCAAAAAATTAAGAATAGAACTGCCATATGATCCAGATATTCTACTTTTGAGTATTTATCCAAAGAACACAAGAACATGAATGTGTAAAGATACATGCATCCCTATGTGCATTGTAGCATTATTCACAATAGCCAAGACTTGGAAACAAGCTAAGTGCCCAACAATGGATGAATGGATGAAGAAGGATGAATGCATAAAGAAAGTAGAATACTACTCTGCCATAAAAAAGATGAAATCTTGCCATTTGCAACAACAAGAATGGACCTTGAGGGTATTATGCTAAGTGAAGCAAGTCAGATAGAGAAAGTCAAATTACCATGACTTCACTCATCAGTGGAAGATAAAAACAACAACAAAAACAGCAAACAAATACATAGATATAGACATTAGATTGGTGGTTACCAGAGGGCAAGGGGAGAGGGAGGTGGGTAAAAGGGGTAATAGAATAGGGCACCTGTGTATGGTGACAGATGTCAGTTAGTCTTTCATTGGTGAACACACATGGTCTACATAGAACTGAAATATAATGATGTATGCATGAAATTTACATAATGTTATAAACCAATGTTACTGCAATAAAATAAAATAGTGTAGGTGAGAAATGATAGCTACTTGAGAGAAGACAGTAGCAGGGAAGTGGTGAAATTTATTAAATTCTAGATATATATTGAAGAGTAGAGCTAGGCAGAATTTGTTGGTGAATTAGATTTGGTGAATAAAAATAAAGAGCTGTCAGAAACAATTCTAAGCTTTTTCGCACAAGCCAAAAAAAAATGGAATTGCCATTGATAGAGAAGGGAAATTCTGTGAGAAAGAAGAAATGGGGGATAATATGTGAAGAAAAGAAAAAAAAAGAAATGCTTCGAATTGGTAATAAGACAACATTAAATTTCAATCATTAAAATTAAAAAAAATTTTGGTATAGTAAAATCCACATAAACAAAGCTATAGGTTACCAACTGTATCTTTATACAGGTGCAAGAGTTCTAGAAAACATCCCTTGGGTCTTGGGATCCCCTTAAACTATTCAATAAACTTTAAGAAATGAGGTAAATCATACAAAATGCTTTGAAAACATAAAATGTCACATCAATGTAACATACCTAGGAGCTCTGCTACTAGATAACGAACTGCTGCTGCTTCTTAGACGTTTTCTGTACCGTGGCCTTCTCCTCTTCTGACTCTGGATTGCTGACTTGTATTCAGATATGATATTTTTAATATGACTTTCAAATAAGGCAGATAATCGCAGTGTCATGCTATAAATCTGAAAAGGCAGAAATTAGTCTTATTTTACCAACTAGTTGATTATATAAAAATCAAAACACATAAACATACCTGGAACAATATCAGCATCATCCTTTCAGACAAAACATACACACTATTTCATATACTTGAAAAATTCTACCTGAAGAATTAAAACAACATACCATTTTCACCTAAAAGTTAACAGAGATTTTTAAAAGATAATACCTAATGCTGGGAAGGGTAGGAAAAAAAGATTCTCAGACATTGCCAGTGGGTATTCTAACTGGAACAACATTCTAAAGGACAATTTGCAATATGTACCCAAAACCTAAAAATATACACATATTTTGTCTAATAATTTCACTTCTGGGAATTTATGCTAAGGAAAATAGCAGAGAATTGCCCAGAAAAAATAATTATGTTCAAGAACGTTAAAGATGTTACCATAGCATTATCCATGTAAAGTGAAAAACTAGAAACAACCTAAATCTATAGCACCAGGATACTGGTTAAATAACATAAAACCTCCACACAACGGAATACAATGGAGACAGTAAAATTCTTGTTTTCAAAAAGTAATAATGACATGGGAAAATGTTCATTATATATAAGTTAAAAAAAGGCTTCAAAATATAAAACCTACTGTTTTAAAAAATATATGAACATACGTAAGTATATATGTAACGATAGGAAATGAATGTGAAAAAAGTATGTCTGCAGAAATTAGTGAAAATTCATTTTATATAAAGGGGAAGTGGGCAAGTATATACCTATTGTGTAACTGATTCAAAAGTTAATCAGATACGAGTGATTACAAAACACAAAAATTGTTACTATTATTTTTGTTCGCAAGATATTTCAGTTCTGAGAAAACATAAAGTACTAAATGGGAGTACAAATAAACAGTTGTAACTTCCCAATATGGTTCACTACTTGTATAGTAAGGGAATATAAGTATTTAGAGCTAATCCAAATATTTCATACAAATTAATACTGTCAACCACTTTTATTTACCAAATTATTTATTGGCCATATTAAAGGGTACTTAAATTACCACGTTTTCTTTCCTTAACCCTCTCTCTGGCAGATATAAGTATTACTATAGAGTAAAGAAGAGGCAGGTAGAGAAGGGAAGAGGTGCTTACTTTCAGAATGAATATGCTAAGTGTATCTTTATGCATGCCTAATAAACTGTTTTAGAGAAGATACTGAGAATCAAACTTCAATAACTATGTCAGAATTATAGTACATACTTGTTTAGCAATTTTAAAACTGGTGAAAGAAAACTGCTTGATATATATAAGGAAATGCTTAGGTAATTAATCCACCTAATATTGGTTTTTCATACCCTTGACTTTTTATTAGAGGTATAAGCTTTGGAGTTGCTGAATATTTGGCGGACGTCCTTATAAAATTCCAGAGGACTACCATAGTTTCCTGCTTCCAAAGTTTCTTTCACAGTGCTAAAGTCCATAGGAGTGTCTATAACATCTTGATAATCCTACAAAAAAGAATGTTATTAAATACACAGTCTGGGTAACAATACTACATAATACAATGGGACCAAGATTTGCATTACCAGTTACCCAAGAAATAAACACATTGCTTTTCAATCTGTCAACTACCTCTCCCCAACCTCAAACCATCCATTTAATAGAGCTTTTTTGGAAATGAAAACAGCAGGGGTCTGTGGGAGGGCCTTAGCCCTCACCCTGCGATCAATAACCATATGACTCTCTCAAGGGACAGAATAGAAAATACAAAGCCACTGGCTTCAGCCTTACAGAGTGCATAATACGGAATTCCATTTCTTGCTTAAAGGTTGATGCAATCCCCAATTTCCCAGCTAATTGTTCAATGGAAGTACAAGATGGGATTATTCATATATAATTAAATAGCTGCATGTCACAAATTAGCTACATATTTCCAAGCTATCTCCAGTTATGAAGACATTCTACCTAAGGCATCATTAGTAAGAAGGTCAAAGTCAAACTGGCTATGTCTGTGTCTCTCTCCTATCGTTTTGTTTTTTAATGAATGTGACACTTTTGCTTCATCTAAGATCTTCAGTCTCATAGATTCAGAATTAGCTTGATTTTGATTAGGGAAGGGGGAAGATTTTTCTCTATTTTAACCTAAATCAAGTCTACTTAAGATATTACTAGGTTCATCATATGGAGTTACACCTGAAAGTTATACCTATATATACCACAACCACCAATAAATAAACATGAGTGAAATCACAGTCAGTATTAGATCCCACATCCTATTTAGAATCATTAAGAAGTAAAATCACCACATTTCTCTTGAAGGAGAAACTAAAGAGCCAGAAAAAGGGGCAAAGGAAAGCTATTATAAAAGGAGAGAAAATATTTTTCAAAGTATGAGAAACCACAATTATTCTTAATTTATCTTTTTAATTCTTTTGCTTAAATCATAAAAATCAAAAGTGTATTCCAACACGGCATGGCTTATGAAACAAAGATTTTCACAGAGGAAAAATGTGAGAACTTTGTGTAATATGATGACCAAAACTCAAAAGACCCAGTCAGCTGCTGAAGGAAGTCCCAATGGGAATAATCAGCCACAATACAGACATAATTATAAGGTGTAATTGATGTTTTCTATTCTGCTACAGTAGTTTTAGATCTATAGAAACAAACATCTATGCAGATGCTACAAAGAACACTCTTGAGAACATGTCTTGATTTAAAAAGCAAAAAATAAACCAAAAAATCAAACAAAGGTAAAAAAGAGAGTGAGCAGAATTGGAAAACAGCTTTACAAATTATGAAAAGTTCACTTACAATATGGGGATTTTAAAAAGTAAAACAACTCAAAAAAAAAACAGTATATGTCATTTCAGAGACCACTAGGCCTACCTCAGAAAGAGATCCATCTTGTTGTCTTTCCGGAACAACTGACTCTGAGGATTCTCCCTCTTGTTCTTGATGGCCCTGTTAGGGTAAAGAAGATCTATTGTGTTTCCAGACCACCACAACAAAATATCAAGACTTGAAGTGTTATTATGATTTAAGGCTCAAAGATCCATAAATAGGAATTATGTTTTTACTGATTGTACTTTAAGATGAAGGAATTCTATGCTCACTATTCTTCTTGATGTGAAAAACAGAAGACTAATTTATTCTATTCAAACTCTGTACAAACAAACAAAGCAAGCTTTGTTGAACATAATTTTGTTCCTTATTTGAATATTTTTTTCTCAACTGAAATCTGTGTATGCAGAAAATATTGATGTTTACTAATTTCAGAGGAGGGTCTGAGGTATTTCTGAAATATTGCTGTGCCTTTCTTATGAAAAAGCTGAAACAGATTTGTTATCTATACTAAAAGGTTATTCAACATATAAATAGATATACTCCTAGAAAAAGAATCCTATAATCTAAGTTCTCATGCTTTTATCTTTGATGAAAATTAATATGGTATATTGGTTACTCTAAGTGACCACATTGAATATAAATTAAACAGGGCTGACATATGTCACCAAGGGTCTATACGGTGTAGAAGTGTATTAGAAGTTATTAAAATGTATTAAACAAATATCTGAAATAAAAGCAAGAAGGAATCACAAAGGTATTTAGATTCAAATTTGGTTTAAAACTGCATGATTTACACACAAAGTGCATGACAGGCATTTTAAAAAGTCATGACTAATCATACTACCCACTTTCACCATTCAAAGATACACAAAGAAGAGGAAGGAAGGAGAGAGGGAGGAAGGAAGGGATGAAGGGAAGGAGGGAGGGAGGAAGGAGGAAGAGAGGGAGGGAGGGAAGGAAGGAAGGAAGGAAGTAAAGGGGGAAAGTGGCTCTTAACTAGATCTTAGCATGGACATATTTGGGAAATTACACTTGGGCAATTAATTGAACAACTGTATGCTTACTGGATAAGAAAGATGATCAACTGGCTGTCGAAATGGCTCTGAGTCTTCACGTTCATAAATGAGGCTCAACAGTTCTTTGCACTGTTTTCTCCAAGCATCAGGATTACACTTTAAAGACTGTCTTCTGCCTCGGCATTTGACCTGTAGATTTTAATAGAATTATACCTAAAAGCTCTTTCCTTAATTATTCATTGATTTTCTCCTGTTTTACTAATGTTAATATATCTACAGAGGATAGAGCACCTCCTATTTAAAAGTTTCTTAGTTTAGATTAGACATCATTCTCCCTGGCCAAAATATGAACAAATAGAAGCTAGATATTATATTCATGGAAAGAGCAAGAATTCAAGTGTTCTGAAATTTCATTTTAAGAATATGTGAACCTCAAATAAAACACAGATGAACAAGTTTTTTCCCTCTACCAGGTTCATAATTTTAATGCCTTGATATTTTCTGGTAGTTAAGTATATTTGACAATGGTACCATATTTTTCTTTAAATAACACTTGAACGATATATTTTGTTCTTTTAGTAAATCCTTTGTGGTCATAATAAATTCTGACCTTTCGCATTTGATGTCTTTATTATATGATATCTTTCAGTATTTTAAAGAAAAGTTTTCATTATATAGAACAAATATTTGTCTAATTATCATAGACGGGAACTATGCAGAAGAGAATTAACATAACAGACCTAAGGTTGCTATCTTTTAGCAGGGATTCTTGCAAGGCTGGCCCTTGGCTGGCATCTAGTAATTTGGCACTTGAACCGTTTCTTTAATAATAAAGGTGGTTTACCGTGCCTACACTGTTTGTACAATGTGATTAGTGCTGAACACCTGCTTTCCTGTACATTTCCTATGCTTTCCTGTTTTCTGGCAGTCTAGAATCTTGGCATGTGCTAGTCAGATGGCATCTTCATAACCAGATCCCAATAAATTCCTGGGAGACTGAGTCTCTAATCACACACATGTTGCTACATTTTCATTGCAGAGGGAAGGGTGTGCTCTGTGTGGCCCATCAAAGGAAAGAGATCATAAAGAAGTCTGCAAATGGATTCCTCCAGACTGCCTCTGTCTTTTTCCCTGTGATCCAGCTGTGTACGACTGTAAAAAACCCTACCTACTGCATCACTGTAATAAATCCTAGCAATGAGTAACAACTGGATATACTTAGTTTCCAGAGTCTTTCTAGCAACTCTCCAGACAGGTACAGTTGGTGTTAGGGATCCCACAACACAGGACGCCTGAAAACTTTTCTTATCAGCAGTTCATTTGTTCACTCACCCTTCTTCCAGATGAAGTACCAGGACCATCCGAATCTAAATCAACCATTTCTGTATCCTAAAATTAAAAGGGAGGAACAGGAGAAGATGTTAAGTTACATTCAAAGTCTTACAAATTAGATGAATATTTACAAAGAAATGGCAAATACAACCACAATTGCTCCATCATTGGACCAGGCAGCAGAACAAAGGTCGGAAAGAGACTCACTTCTCACTTCAAATGTTGCCTACATGCTGTGTACAAGATGGAAAATATACTGGGAGAAGAACAGTAAACAAGGTTCCTCTTTAAATCAGAATAGGAAATGAAGGAAGAAGTACAGAGATACCTTCCTTTTATTGACCTTTGCTTTATTGAGCGTCACAGATACTGTGGTTTTTTTTACAAATTGAAGGTTTGTGGCAACTGTGTGTTGAGCAAATCTATCAGCACCATTTTTCCAACAGCATGTGCTCACTTCCTGTCTCTGTGTCACATTTTGGTTATTCTCACAGTATTTATTTGCTATGGTGATCTATGATGTTACTATTGTAATTGTTTTTGGGTGCCACAAACTGTGCCCATATAAGACAGTGAACTTGATAAATAGTGTGTGTGTTCTGACTGCTCCACTGACTGGCTATTCCCCCATTTCTTTCCCGAGTCTCCTTGGGTCTCCCTATTCCCTCAGATACAACAATATTGAAATTAGGCCAAATAATAATCCTACAATGGTTTCTAAGTGTTCAAATGAAAGGAAGAGTCACACGTCTCTCACTTCAAATCAAAAGCTAGAAAGATTAAGTTTAGTGCGGAAGGCATGTTGAAAGCTGAGACAAGCTGAAAGCTAAGCCTCTTGTGTCAATTAGCCAAGTTTTGAATGCAAAGGAAAAGTTCTTAAAGGAAATTACAAGTGCTACTCCAGTGAACACATGAATGATAAGAAAGCAAAAACAGCCTTATTGCTGATATGAAGAAAGTTTTAGTTGTCTAGAGAGAAGATCAAACCAGGCACAACATTCTCTGAAGCTGAAGTCTAATCCAGAGCAAGACCCTAACTCTCTTCAATTCTATGAAGGCTGAGAGAGGCAAGAAAGCTGCAGAAGAAAAGTTTGAGGTTAGCAGAGATTGGTTCACGAAGTTTAAGAAAAGAAGCCACCTCCACAACATAAAAACGCAAGGTGAAGTAGCAAGTGCTAATGTAGAAGCTGTAGCAAATTATCCAGAAGGTCTAGCTAAGATAATTAATGAAGGTGGCTACACTGAACAGCAGATTTTCCATGTAGACGAGACAGCCTCCTATTGGCAGAAGATGCCATCTAGGACTTTTGTAGCTAGAGAGAAGTCAATGCCTGGCTTTTAAAAGCTTTAAAGGACAGGCTGACTCTCTTGTTAGGGGCTAATGCAGCTGGTGACTTTAAGTTGAAGCCAATGCTCATTTACTGTTCTGAAAATCTGAGGGCCTTTAAAAATTATGCTAAATGTACTCTGCCTATGCTCTATAAATGGAACCTCAAAGCCAGATGAAAGCACATCTGTTTACATCATGGCTTAATGACTATTTTAAGTCCACTATTGAGACCTACTGCTCAGAAAAAAAGATTGCTTTCAAAATATTACTGCTCATTGACAATGCACCTGGTCACCCAAGAGCTCTGATGGAGATGTACAACAAGATCAATGTTTTTTTCATCCCTGCTAACACAACATCCACTCTCTAGCCCATGGACCAAGGAGTAATTTTGACTTTCAAGTCTTATTATTTAAGAAATCCATTTCGTAAGGCTATAGCTGCAATAGATAGTGATTCCTCTGATGGTTTTGGGCAAATAAATTGAAAACCTTCTGGAAAGGATTCACCATTCTAGATGCCATTAAGAACATTTGTGATTCATCAGAAGAGGTCAAATTTTAACAGGAGTTTGGAAGAAACTGATTCCAACCCTCCTGGAAGACTTTGAGGGGTTCAAGACTTCGGTGGAGGAAGTAACTGCAGATGTGGTGGAAATAGCAAGAGAACTAGAAGTGGATCCTGATGAGGTGACTGAATTGCTGCAATCTCATGATAAATGTTTAACAGATGAGGAGTTGCTTCTTATGGATGAGCAAAGAAAGTGGTTTCTTGAGATGGAATTTACTCCTAGTGAAGATGCTGTGAAGAATGCTGAAATGACAACAAAGGATTTAGAATATGACATAAACTTGGTTGATAAAGTAGTAGCAGTGTTTGAGAGGATTGACTCCAATTTTGAAAGAAGTTCTACTATGGGTAAAATGCTATCAAACAGCATCACATGCTACAGAGAAACTGTTCATGAAAGGAAGAGTCAATCGATGCAGCAAACTTCATTGTCTTATTTGAAGAAAGTGCCCCAACCACCCCAACCTTGAGCAACTACCACCTTCATCAGTTAGCAGCCATTAACATCAAAGCAAGACCCTCCACCAGCAAAAAGATCATGACTCAGTGAAGGCTTAGATGATGGTTAGCATTTTTTTAGCAATAAAGTATTTTTTAAATAAAGTATGTATATATTTTTAAACATAACGCTATTGCACACTTAACAGTCTACAGTATAGTATAAACATAACTTTTACATGAACTGGGAACAAAAAAATTTGTGTGATTTGCTTTATTGTGCTATTTGCTTTGTCACTGTGGTCTGGAACTGAACCCAAAAGATCTCCAAAGTATGGATATATAGTGACTGGTATCTAAAGTTGTACCTTAATAATTTTTGTTGCTAGTGCCATCGACTCCTACTGACCCTGTATACAGCAAAGCGGAACTGTCCGATCTTTTTTGCGCCATGCTCTCAACTTCCAGCACTCTATCAGACAATACTCCACTGTTATTCAAAGGATTTTCACGGTCAATTTTTTCGAAAGTGGTTGGCCAGGTCCTTCTTCCTACTCTGTCTCTCATCCCGGTACTAACCAGATCCAACACTGCTCCTTCCTAGTCTGTCTTAGTCTGGGAGCTCTGCTGAAACCTGTCGACCGTGGGTGACCCTGCTGGTATTTGAAACACTGGTGGCATAGATTTTGGCATCACAGCAACAGGCAGCCATCACGGTACAACAACCAACAGATGAGTGGTGTGGTTTTCTGACTGGGAAACAAACTTGGGCCACAGCTATGAGTGCTGAATCTTAACCACTAGACCACCAGGGCTGACTACCTAAATGTTAGTATTGAAAAAAAAAACAACTTATTCTATATCACATGCTAGTTTAATATAATATAATCATGAATTATCCATGATTAATCTTTTGCTATTTCAAGAAATACATCTCTTTTTTATAGGGAATATATGAATGTGCATTAAAATCTAAGATTCAGTAAAGTACCCCTCTGACGGATAGTTTTTCAATACAAAGAGGCAAGGTCCATGCACCACTATTTACTTGGTGATGGTACAGTACATAGGTAATGCCAAGGAGAAAGCAAAAGTAGCTCATGAGCTATTGGTACCCCTTTCTAATAAAATAAAGTTGTCGAATTACATTTTACTTTAATTTTCTAACTCAGGGAGTGCTAATCTAAAAAGAGCAACATCCATTTATGATAAAATGCCTCAACAAACTAGATATAGAGGGAACGTACCTTAACATAATAAAGGCCATATTTGACAAGCCCTAGCTAATATCACGGTCAATGATGAAAGCTAAAAGCTTTTCCTCTAATATCAGGAATAAGACAGGATGCCCACTCTAGCCACTTGTATTTAACATAGTATTGGAAGTCCTAGCTAGAGCAATTAGGAAAAAAAAGCAAAAGGTATCCAAATTAGAAAGGAAGAGTAAAACTGTTTCTATTAGCAGATGACATGATATTACATATTGAAAACCCAGAAGACTCCATCAAAAAATTGTTAGAAATAATAAACAAATTCAGTAAAACTGCAGGATACAAAATCCATATACAAAAATAAGTTGTTTATTAACTATCAGAAAGTGAAATTAAAACAACAATCCCACCTGTAACTGCATCAAGAATAAAATGTCTAGGAATAAATTTAACCAAGGAGGTGAAAGCTGTACACTAAAAACTGAAGATGACACAAATAAATGGAAAGATATCCCATGCCTATGGATTGTAAGAATTAGTATTATTAAAATGTCCATACTTCCCAATCTACAGATTCAATGAAACCTCTATCAAAATTCTAAAGGCATTTTTCACAAAAAAAGAAAAAATAACCCTAAAGTTTGTACAGAACCACAAAAAAAGACTCTTAATACCAAAACAATCTTGAGAAATAAGAATAAAGCTGGAGGCATCATATTCCCTGATTTCAAACCATATTACAAAGCTGTCAAATCAAAATAGTATGGTATTGGCTTAAAAACAGACATGCAGATCAATGGAACAGTTGAGAAGACACAGAAATAAACAAATACATATGTGGTAAATTAATTTACAACACAGGATCCAAGAATAGACAATGGGGAAAGGATAGTCTCTTAAATAAACAGTTCTGGGAAAACTGGACAGCCACATGCAAAAGAATGAAACTGGACTCCTATCTTAACACCACAGGTAAAACTCAACTCAAAATGGATTAAGGACTTAGATGTTAAGACATGAAACTATAAAACTACTAGAAGAAAACAGACAGTACACTCCTTAACCTCAGTCTTGGCAATGAATTTTTTGGATTTGACAAAATCTAAGGACAATAAAAGCGAAGGCAACAAAAGCAAAAATCAACAGGTGGAACTACATTAAACTAAAAAGCTTCTGCAGAGCAAAGGAAACCATCAACAAAATGAAAAGGCAATCTATGGAATGTAAGAAAATATTCGCAAATGACGTATCTGATAAGGGGCTAATCTCCAAAATATATAAAGAACTCATACATCTCAACAACAAAAATACTAACAATCCAATCAAAGAAAGGGCAGGGAACTTAAAACAGACATTTTTTCCAAAGAAGACATACAGATGGCCAACAGGTACATGAAAAGATGCTCAACATCACTAACCATCACGAAAATGCAAATCAAAACCACAATGTGGTATCACCTCACATCTGTCAGAATGGCTATTATCAAAATGACAACAAATAAGTTTTGATGAGTATGCGGAGAAAAGAGAATCCTCGTACACTGCTGGTGCGAATGTAAATTTGTGAAGCCACTAAGAAAAACAGTATGGAGTTTCCTCAAAAAATTAAAAATAGATGAGGCCGGCCCGGTGGCATAGCAGTTAAATTACACGCTCCACTTCAGTGGCCCTGGGTTCACTGGTTCGGATCCTGGGTGCGGACTCATGCACCACTTCTCAAGCCATGCTGTGGCAGGTATCCCACATATAAAGTAGAGTAAGATGGGCACGGATGTTAGTTCAGGGCTAATCTTCCTCAAAAAAATGGGGGGGGGGGCTTTATGTAAATTAGATTTAGGGCTAGGTGGGGAAATCAGATATATGAAAAGTCTGTTGACAATATGAATTTCACTTCATTTAGAAAAACTGGTTTATGTTTGCAAATTTCCATAAAGGAAACCAAACAGTAATTGCATAAAAACTACTAAAAATGTAGACTTTCAAACCTGAACGAAATTTTAAACTACTTTAATATTTTACATATATTGTAAAGAAAAAGAATCTCTACGAAAATTTCCATCAATCAACCATTTTTTAAAAATATTTAGTGCTTTGTCCCGTTTTTAAGGGCTGGAAAATGAAGTGTTGATTTCTCATCACTGAAACCCACTAAGTCAAATAGGATGACTGGCCACCTGTCTCGGACTAACACTGTAGCAGCACTACATTTTTGGTATATGCTATCTAAATACAGGTTAAAGAATTTAATACAAAAAGATGCAGGTGTTCAGCCAGTTTTTAGAAATCAGCTTCACTGCTCATAGCCAGTTATAATGCTTACATGTAATATTTACTGTCCTTCAAATAACAGAAGAGGAATTCATGCCTACGAATCATGCTGCGATTCTTACCTCCTCTGCATCAGTACTGTTTAGTTCTTCTGCTTTAACTTTATTGTAAGTATCCAGGATATCAGTACAGCTCTGATCCCTAAGAAATAAGGTAGGTCAAAAATACATTTCAAAAAATTTAAAAAATCAGAAGTCAGCCCCTATCAAAGATAAAACTGCTTCTTACCCAATAAATCGAAGTAAGACATCAGTTACAATTTTGGCTGCTTTAACTATAGGACTGTCTGGCTCATTGAAAGTCCTGGCATTGTGCTCAATGTAGCGTACCTCCCACATTAATGCTGATATTCTCCTATGAAAGAAAAAATACCCTCTGTTACTCTTGGTTGATACATTTAAAGTCTATTCTAGGAATATACAATATAGAAAAATGAGGCACTTAATCGTGATATGTCAAAGGTCTTCCAATATTTGTATTGACTCAATACACAGGTGTGACTGATGTGCACTAATGAAGGTATATAGTTACAGTATTTGAAGCACAGGCAAGAATTTAGAACCATTGGACTGCACATTAAAATTTGGAAAAGAACTGACCCAGCACACTATGAAGTAAACAGTAATCTGACCAAATACAAATAAACAATGCTTTGATAAAGTCAAAAGAATGTTTAGTTTTCAGAAGAGATGAGAAAAGCAAGAAAAAAAGAAACCAGTCTGTAGAAAAGGACAAATTTTTATCTAGTTACTTTTATGATATATATTACCAAATGAAATTATAGGTAATGTTATAAAATACACCTACCTGGTTATATTTATAACCAGTTCATGGAATAACTTTGGTTAGGACACAGTGGATTCTGTGGTGAGAGAGGTACCAAAAGGTGCCTTCCACCACTGTCCCTTAACCACCCCACTTCAACCAAAACCAAGGAAAAAATAACTTGGCTCCTTTTCTATATACATTTCAGGGCTGGTAATTAAATATAATTAACTGCTGCCTAATTCCCCAACAGGGGATTTAAATATACTCCAAGTCTCTGCAGCACCTTAATCATGATGAATCTACAAACCATTTAATCTGATTTTAATAAACTAAAGTTAACTGTAGTTTTTGTTTCACGCATGATTTGTGCTGCTCATAATTTCCTCCATGTTCTTTATTCCACATCCCTTCTTACCCTGAAGATTGAGAATCTACTGAATAAAGGGAAACTAGTGTTTCAAATTTTTATAAGAAATTCTGGAGTGGGTCTTTTGAATGATTATTTTACACTATGAAATAACAGATCTGGGGCCGGCCTGGTGGCGCAGCCGTTAAGTGCGCATGTTCCGCTTTGGCGGCCCGGGGTTCGCGGGTTCAGATCCCGGGTGCGGACATGGCACCAGTTGGCAAGCCATGCTGTGGCAGGCGTCCCACGTATAAAGTAGAGGAAGATGGGCACGGATGTTAGCTCAGGGCCAGTCTTCCTCAGCAAAAAGAGGAGGATTGGCAGCAGATGTTAGCTCAGGGCTAATCCTCCTCAAAAAAAAAAAAAGAAAGAAATAACAGATATTAGTGTATCATAATGCAAAAAGAAAGCAAAAGATGGAAAGGTATAAACTTTCTAGTAAACGATAAAACTAAACAGACCTGTAAAAGCGATTTTCGAGTCTCCGCCTGATAGTGTTGAGGTCAGTTGGATAAGCAACAACAGTACAATACAAAGGATAGGCACTGAGATCCACTGGAACAGCAAAAGGGCTGGCAAAATCTACAATATTACCAAAATCAAAACAGGTAGTTATAAAGGACATTAAAATTTTATGTTAACAAAAACTCACAAATAAACAAGAAGGGAGGGCAACATATTACACTGTAAAATGATAATGATTCAATTATGCAAATATTAGACCAATATTGTTATTATGTTATTCTTTTTATTTGGACATAATATCTATGAATCATGCATGATACACTGGTTCAAATCAGGTAAAACGAGAAAAAATTATAGGAATATCATGTTTAACTTCAAATTTATGTCTTTTCTGGGTAAATGCGAAATATCTCAAGTGATATGCTTTAGAAAATATAACTAGTAATGTGAGTAAAATACATTACTCACCCACTGTCTTTACCAAAGAACCCATCCAAAGTCAGGCTCAGAGAACAGCTAGAGAGCCAAAATGACGCAAGAAAGTAAAAGATACCTATATGCCTGCCTTCTCTATTACAAGCCCCCAGAGAATCGAAAAAGTTTATCAGTCATTACTCGGGCCAAGCATATAAAGATGTTAATATTAAAACTAGAATCATTGTATCTCTTAAGTTAAAAGCATACATTGAAAATAAATGCATTTCCTTTCGTAGAACTTAAAATTCTGCTGGTTTTCCTTGTTCCCTCCCATCCTTCTAACATTCTTTCACATTCACCATACCCAGGGAAAGAAGGTGGTTGATGCCCTGAATAACCCGTTCACATTCCTCATCTCTGGAATGAGCCCCCCACTCTCCTTCCTGGGGTTTGTATAGTAAAGCAGTCAGTTCCTCCTGGGACACAGGAACACCAGCACCGACTTCATCTGGAAAGGCAGCTATGTATAAGATGAAAAATCAGAAATGATTAGTTTCCAGTATCATGCTATTGCCATTTTTCTTTTAGAAGAATAATAATTCAGTTTTAAAAGCATATTTACTTCCTTCTGGAATTGGCTCCATATCCCAGGGGCTCATCTTTTCTCTCTCGTTATTGTCCCAGCTATTAAAAAATAAGATACAAATCAAATTCACATGACATTTACTTTTATTTACTAGCATAATTTGCATGACTTCTTAGGGGTGCAATGTGGAAAGGGGCAGTACAGTTTTCCTTAAAGTACAACTCTGCTTACCTAAAGATAATAATAAACCTCTAATAGACAAAACACGGTCCACTAATATGTAACTTAAAGAGCAATAAGCTTACTCTTAGTTTTACTTGGCTTTTTTGTTTTTAATTCCAATCAAGGATATATTCGATATTAAGCCAGGGTACAGAACAAAAATTCTTTGGAAAATTCCTTTCAGGTTAAAAAAGTAGATTTAATAGATCACTTCTTTCTGTAAGATCGTCTACTTTATCCTAGAGCTTAAGTATTATAGCATTTCCAAAGTTTTATTATTCCCTTTTGATCAGTAATATGGAGACTAAAAGTCAATCTTCATTTTTTTTTATCATTTTTGAGAAGAAAGCTGCATTCATTAGGAATGTTACAACTCTGGGATTTCATGAAGAACTTAAAGTAAAAGTTGCAGACAAATAGTACGTTCAAACATAATGCAGTCACCTCTGCTTCGAATTCAGACCATTAAAGACTAGGTACTAACATACATTGCTATATTCCAGCTGTAACAATTACTTTAAACACTGAATTAATTTCAGTAGTCTTCATAAAAAAATAGTTGCAATTCGTGTCTAAAATAGAAATACTTAAGAGAAAAAACAGTCATTAAGGGAGGTAGAAATAATTCTTCAGTTCCTGCTTTGTCTTAGCACGTATATTGGATCAAATGGTTTATTATCAACACCTTCCTCACAGGCACTATTGCTTCTTTATAGGCATAGGTCTCATAAGACTAGATAAATCAGATAAAAAAGTATTATTCCTGGTGGGGTTTATAGAAAATCCGGATAGTACTACAATAATATATCAGGCATAAAAGACCATAAATGTACTTACTGAACACTGTAACACTGGAAAGAACTATCAGGATACTCTGGTTGAAAAGGCTGCTGACTCTCCACAGTCCCAAACCACCAGGCGTCATCTATTATACTGCGGAATCTATCACCTATAATATTTTTAGAAATTCTTAAAGGGTGCTCTTGAGAATAAAAGCTCTGTTCCTCACTCTAAATTGCTACTTTTTGTTGAATACAGAAATAGCATTATATTTAGCATTATTAGAGGTTTCAATCTAAGTTTTCCAGATAAGTGAATTTTACATTTTACCCTCTTCAAGGATTTTGATTGCCAAGTGCTAGTAATCTTTCTGAAATAAACCATATATGTCCAAGTCTTCTTAAATAAATGCTACCACATATAATTTAACTTTTATCAATTACTTGGGATCATCATTAGGCATACCCCTTGCACCGTGCATATATTACTACGGTTATTTCTTACTTTCCTTCTTTTTGCTTTCAGCTTTTTGCCTTTAAAAATGTCTTCACACTAGTTTTCTGTCTCTCAATGGCTAAGGATTACAAATACAAACCATTGCAGACAAAAATGTTTCTTCCACATAAGAAAGGAAAATTTAAAAGCACTGATAGCAAACATTTACATAGTGTTTACTCTGCGTCAGGTACCATTTAAGTGCTTTCTATATATTAACTCACTTATTGTCCACAGTAGCCTTATAGGTATGTCCTGATGTGATTCCCATTTTAACGATAGTAGAAGTGAGGTACAGAGAGGTTAAAAACTTGCCCAAGATCAAATAGCTAGTGAGGGGGGAAAGGAGGGAGGCAGAGAGGGGAAAGGAAAGGGAGGAAAGGTAGAGGCAGGGAAAGAGAGAAACAGAGACAGAGAGAGAAAAAGAGAGACAGAAAGGAAACCACAAATCGGTAATGGCCTGTTTAAGAGCCTAAGTGTTAAGTACTCCACTCAGGGCAATTGATATTTGATGATTTTCTTTTTAATTCAGATTTGTATACTAATACAGTAGGTATTCCCAGAAGGTTTAGAGGTTATATGTCACACACAATGTGTATAAAATCACCTAAATGTAACTGAAAAAGAAAATTTAATTTTTCTAATTTAGCTAACATCTTTTTCCAGCTACATGTTAAACTAGTCTCTTTCTCATGAACCAGAGATAAAAAGTTACTTACTCTACTTTGAACTTAATAGTTATTAAGTGAGAATTCTATACTTACCAATCTGCCAGTTCCTTTCTTTGGCTTCATTATAAAACTGATGTAGCACAAGGAAGTCAATGACATCTGGCATGTCATGATACCTGTACAGAAAATAAGGCACATATGAATCAATATTTAGATATAATAGTATAGGTTACCTACGAAATATCCAGGGATATGTGTCTAATGTGGACCCATTAAGCAAAATGCTGCAAACCTCAAGGTCTCTCTACAAATACCTTCAGATAAATTAAACCTCATCTGCTTTGATCTGTTTGGGAGTGCCCCGCCTACTGTTGTATATCACTTCAGTAACATAAAGACGCCAATGAAGGTTATTAAAGCTTAATATAAGGTATTTTATATTAAAGATTGTTTTAAGAAAAGTATGAAATGATGTTCTTTCATCTCCTTAGATTTCAAACTCAACCTGAAGAAATGTGTTATTGACTAATTATTCCTATTATTATTAACAGAAATAAAAGCAACTACCATGTTTCAATCATACTGTTAGGCACTTATAAAGGTTTTTCTTTTATTCCTCACAACAATCCTGAAAAAGATACTATCATTTTTATTTTAAAGATGAAGGCATAAATTCCGAGACGTGCTTATAGATATAAATACACACACATAAAATATATATACATTATATTACAAACACATTAGCTATATGTGCGTGTATAATATTATATATATAATACATATACAGACACGTACACATTAATAGCTATAAATATACATATAGCTATTAAGTGGAGAAACAAACGAGGAATTAAAAATTAAACCTCAGTCTTCAAAACTCTAAAGCCTGTAGTGCTATAGTTTTTTCTCTATCAAGGCTTGTACTCTGCAGAACACAGGAGAGGGATTAAAACACACACATACACACACAAACCAGAGATAGCTACTCACTTAATGGAAAAAGATTCTCCAGTCATTTTGCCTGAAATGGGGTCCAGAAATGCAAGCTTCAAGCAGCACAGTGTAGGTGGTCCAACCTCATATTTGATTCCTACAATCTTAACAAACTCTTGTTCCTATTCATGGGAATACCAATAAATTATTACTTTCAATAGAAATAATTACCTAACATTTGCATATTATTTCATTATGATTTGCACAATTTAAAAATCACCTGAATACCCAGGAAATACTAGGCACTCCACTAAGTGTTAAAGGTAATAAGACATGGCTCTTGACCCTTAATAGCATGTTGTAGCTTAGCACAGGGCTCTAAACCAAGGATAAGCAGCAGAAACCCCTTAGGAACCTTTTTAAAATTTATGTTCCTAAATTCCACTCCTGTAGAATTGAATTCAGTAAAGGTTTAGGATGCAACCCAGTTATATATATTTTGAAAAACCTCCCAGGGGATGATGATGCTCTGCCTAGTTAAGAATCACTCCTCCAGCAGAAATACAGTCTGTACATATGCAGGTGGACACATACATGTATGTTCAGGGAACAGACTCACATTTTTTACTGTTCACAATATTATTTTACAATACCACTCTTATACATTGATTATAAGTCATACTTAACAGATGACAAAACTGAGCCTCGTGCGTACAGTGACTTGCTTAAAGTTACACATTAGTATACAGCAGAGCTGGGATTGAAATCAAGGTCTTATTCAAAAGCCCAGGCTCTTGCAGCACACATGCGCTGCCTCCTAAAACTTCCTAGAAATACAGAGTTAGAATTTAAATAAGAAATCACACATTTTCTTCATTCCCCTGATTCTAGGGAAAAAAAAACCCACTCAACTTTCACCTGATTCAGAATAAAGTAGCATCCCTATCTCGCAGGAGATGGTTATGTGAAGTCCACATGATAAGACACTTTAGCACCTTACAACCTTAATACAATTTTTTACAAATTTCTCAATCTTTGTTTCAATAAATATACACATTCTTTCTTGTACCCTTCCTGCTAAGCATCATCACACAACAACCTCTCATTTACCTGGAAAATCATCGTAAAATTGCCCTTTTGTCTCATTTTCCAAGTGGGAAAAACAAAAGAACAAAACACATGTAAACCTAAGTAGAAATGATATTGTGTGTATCCCTACATCTGTTTGTCTATGGATATATGTATGAATGAACAAATGAATATGTATTTATAGTCAGAAAGACCTCTAAAGAATACATACCCATTTTACTCAATACCATGTAGCTACATAGGTAGAACATCAAAAGAGAATTCATAAAGCACTACAAAATTTTGAGATTCTTGGGATTTAAGATATTTACTATATCCTAAAGCTGCTGGAACCTCGAGAGCGCTCATAGTCCGCACCCGCAGTTAGTTTATAGAGCCTCTGGGATGTACAAAGCTGCTTAGGAAAAGATCCACACCAGGGAACTATGGCTTTGTTCCAATTATAGAATGGTGTACACTAGAGGACCTGAAGCTTAAAATAAATTAGGTCAAATAATCAAGACAATAGGTGCCATACAAATTTCAGGAAACTTAAAATGTGATCCATAACACCCAGCTGTTCAAGAATATGGTTTATCACCTTATCTTGGATACACAATCAACATGAAACTGAGAAAAAGTCTACAGGCAAGTAACTTAATTCCAAAGCTACTTCAATTGAATAGCTTATGAATTTGGCAAACTTACCCTGAGATCCATTTTATTCCATGGCTGTTTTTGTAAATTAACACTATATATTTTTGATTTCCTTACAGCCCGCACATAAGCTTCATGTCCTTGCCTAAAATAGATAAGCTAAAACAAAAAATATGAGGTATTAAACAGCAGCATCCTATTTAACAACTCTATACATCCCAATATATATTCCTACAAACATCCTCTTGTGTTTACAACAAACATAATTTTTTAAAAATTTGTATAATAAATGTACTTGTCACTATCAAATAACATTCATTCAGTACTCATGGCTATGTAGCCCTGAACTAAATAGTGCATAATATAAACACTGCACACACAATCCTTTTCTCTCTAGCAGCTTAATAAATTTCTGAAGAAACAGAAACTAATGATAAATGTACACAAAACCAGTTATATCTTAAAGTACTATATTTCAAATTGTAATTGATATTCTAAATATCAAAATTTTAATAGTCAGTGTATGCTTTTTTGTTGAGGAAGACTGGCCCTGAGCTAACATCCATGCCCTCTTCCTCTGCTTTATATGTAGGACATCTGCCACAGTATGGCTTAATAAGTGGTGCGTAGGTCCATGCTCGGGATCTGAATCGGTGAACCCTGGGCCACCAAAGTGGAGTACACAAACATAACCACTACGCCACCAGGCAGGCCCCAACACATTTTATATATATTTATATACAGTTCTCACCACAGGCTACTAAATAGAGTAATTTCCAGACAAGTTAAAATTTTTCTTTTGCAAGAATTAACATCAGAACTAGCAATGGTATGGAAAGAAAATGAATCCAAGAACTTGGTAAGACCCTTCACCTCCTTAAGACGGGATTCACTACCATATTCTGATTCATTAAAAAAATTTTCCTTGTCACAATAATTCTAAAGTGGTGGTAGAAATAAATAAATATAAGAAAGTAACATACAAAATATCATACTATGAGATTTTTAAAATACACCGACATATTCTACCAATCAATATTCTCTGTCAGAATTCCCAATAGCTAAAAATACAAGTAGAAATTTAAAAAGACTTAAAGATTAGTATATAAACATAATTGTAGGGGTAAGGGTAAAAAAGTCAATAATAAGCATGTTATTCTGATATGCTTTCTTATATATTTATTCCTATACTGAACAAATATTGATCAAACATGTATGTACACAGCACTGGGTGCTGTGGAAACACACCAAAATAAAATCTTTTTCTCTCAACGATATGGACAGACATGTAGATATATGAGTACAGTGCAAGGCAGACTGCAATATGTATCAAAAAATAGAAAAATAAAGAAATAATTTAGGTGGCAAAGCTCATTAGAAGGAGTGGCAGGCAAACAAAAAGTAGGGATAAACATCCAGGAGAAGTTGGCATTTAAGTTAGACCTTAACGAATGAGCATTATGAGAGGCAATGATCTGTGGGTAGGGGTATTCCTGCCAAAATAATGAGGGCTTAACACTTAGAAAAAGTAAAAAGTAATGCAGTCATTAAGAGATTGATTATATAAAAAGCATATTTCCGCCTTTATGAGTTCTTTACATTGTTTCCATTACCTAAACTCTCATTATCTAACACACATTAGTCTTGAAGCACATAAGCATGTGCTAAGTTTAACAAAATAGAGGGAAAGTGATTCCAGCAAGGTAAATATGGAACAGAGAGGAGTCTCATCAGATCACAGAGTACACAGATCCTCCTTTTGTTCTGTAAAGTTTTCCAAGATTAAATCAAAATTACTCTCTCTCAAGCCTCCATAAAAACAGGCAATAAACATAAGAAGTCATAATTTTTGGATATGCCCCCCAAAAAACCCTAAGTTTTTTAAATACAGCATTCATCAGAGCATGCTCTACTAAAATAACTACACAAACAAGCATTGCTCAAAAGTCCAATCTTACAAGATGACACAATATGAAAGGAAACATTTTAATAATATCAAGATAATCAGCAAGTAATAGCTTATTCATAAGGCTACTTGATAGCTATCTCTGGTACGAGGTATCTATAACAGGCAATTACAGAAATGTCTGGTGAAATTTTTACTGGTCTCAAGACTTTTAGATCCATTTGCAAGGTTTTACTCCTTCTTTTATTACGATGACAACCTTATATTCCTACTATTAGTCTTAAATTGAAAATTGTGTGTAAGCATTTAATCACTCAAAAATGAATGATTATTCAGTATATCAAAGACTATACTGGCTAACTAGAGCTCAAATATTATAATGCTACCAGAATTTTCATAAGAAAACGAAAATTAAAAACTTTTCATCAGACAGAATTTAAATCAGTTTTTGACTCACCAACCATATATATCGTTATGTTATTCAACCATAGGCTCAGCAGGAGGCCTTGTTTGTGGTATGACATTTCTCTAATCATTGAAAGGGGTAATTATCCTCTATTATATTTTCTATCAGGTTGAGCATGGGCTGCTTTTTTTTCAAAACAATATTAGGACTTGAATCAGGCCTCATAATACCAATATATTCTACTAAGTTAACAATTAAAATGAAAATCAAGACAATTATTTTCACGACTTCACAAGCCAATCAATTTATCTCAGTGTTCACTGAGCATCTACTATATTGAAGACTCTGTGTTAGGCCTACAAAGGATACTAAGATTAATAAAATTCAGTCACTGTCCACAAAAAAAAATATTACTAAGCAGAACAGCTAAAATAGTGCACATATAACTATAATATAATTGAGAATATAAATGCCCTAAGACTGATTAAAGTGAGGGCTCTTGAGATTCCAAAAGAAAAAGGTTGTAACAGGTAACAATTACCTCATCTCCCATCTGTGGGACAAATGGGGAACGTCTTGGTATGGTATCCAAGATCCACTGTGGGGCAAACCATTCTTCACTGGGCTCACCTGCCATAGAAACCAGTCCTCCTTTCTAAAATATAGTTCACAAATATATAAACCATAAATATATGAACAGTAGTATGAAAAATACCAGGTATAGAATGTTAAAAATATCAGGTTATAATTAAAGCTAAAATATACAAATTTTAAACATTTTCCTTTACCATCTAATTGTGCACAATTTTTGTATGAATAAAATATCAAGTGAGGTCTTCAACATGTTTGTTCAACTATGGCTGACACATAATATGACACTATACACTATCTAAAAACCACAAATTTTACTCATGTCCCTAGAATACCACATGAATTCAAATACAAGTAACACAATCACCTTTTGCCAATAAAATAGTGACAATCAAGAAGATAATTCTGCCTACTAAAGCAACAGGCTACAGAATGTGTGCATAATAAATTCTTAAATTAATATTCAAAGAACTATGTGGATTAAGTCTTTACATCATCCAAATGAAATTATAGTGGGGAAAAGAAACCATCATTGGGATGAAATAAAAATAAAGAAATCTACGTGATTTATCATATCTTTCCATTTTACAAGTCAAATATGTATAAAAATTTATGAAAGATGACATGACAAGAATAGCACTTTTATACTATAGAGGCTTATTATTTAAAACGCTACTACATTTTAACAAACAATTGCAAATATGTTTTAATTTAATAACAATTAAAATAATAATGAAGAAATTCTAGCCGTTACTTTTAATAACAGAATAATTTCAAAAATTCTTGTCATTTTAAATAATTTTACTTAGCTTCTCAGATGGAATGCTATTTTTAGAGAAAAGTCAGGTGTTAACGTTAAATATTCAAGTATTAAAGGCAAAAACAAAAAACAACTTGTAAACTTAAAAACCTTCTTTCTAGTCTGTTTCGGTTTCTTTTGCCTTTCTTCTAGTGACTTTAAATTTTCTTCCTCAGAGCTGCTGCATATTTTCCGTGTTGCCTGTCTGGTTTGTCTTTTTGGGGGTTGCAAATTTATTCCAGCATCTGCTGTCCAATCAGAATATTCACTTGATGAATCACTGTAAATAAATAAAAATTATGAATACGTAAGTTTAGAAAAGGAATAGTTTTCTCATAATTGAATGATGATCATTTTGTAATCAAACAGTATTATAAATGACATGGTTTGATTTTGTTCTAACTGAAGAGAAAAAATATCAATATAGAATTTTGATCGTTACCTAAGTGATTTTAACGAAATGCTTCTTGGATATAGTATAATGTTTAGTTTCCCATTACAGGATTTAAAATTCAAAATTCCTGTCCAAATCACAAAAGCTTCTTTAAATAAAGATGCTCCTTATCCCTGGAAATGGTTAAATGTAGTTGTTTTAAAACTGAAATAAATACATATAGCCTGCCAAGATATAGAATCTTGGATTTACAAAGGGTCTTATTTTACAGATAAGGGAACTAAAGCCCATGGTGACATGCCCAAAAAGATATTGGCAGAGCCAGGATAAAACAACAGGTTTCCAACCCAGTACTCTTTCTACTATAAAATATTATTTTAACTCTGGTTTTAGCAAATTCCTACAACAACGTAATTTAACATCAAAACTGTCAAATAATTTTGACCAAACCAAAACCATGAAAACTACCTGGAGGAACTTTCACTTTGCCATTCAATAACAGGATCCTCTACTGAAGCATCACTTGTGCCAACTGTTTCATCTTCCTGCAACAAGGAGCCAGCAATTGAGATATATGGTTATTATTAACTAGCATATTATTAATTAGCACACACTACCTGTTTTATAACATTTTTTTGTATTTCCCCTTCTGCCAACAAAAACTTTTAGTTAAAAATGTACATAATCATTTCTCTACATACATCTTTAACTCACAACTAAGCCTCCTAGGTATTTAAAAAATTTCTAGCATCTGCTATCTTATTGATATGAGGCATCTTTTATTGTTTCAAGGACTGAAATAGACTCCCTACAACTGAATAAGTCCTAAGACTCCAAATATAACCTTCTTAAATGTTAAAACCATTGTTTTAAAAATATCTATATGCCTCCACCAAGGTAATATAATTATTATCTATAAAAAGTTTAGTAATTGGGGCTGGCCCCGTGGCCGAGTGGTTAAGTTTGCGCGCTCCGCTGCAGGCGGCCCAGTGTTTCGTTGGTTCGAATCCTGGGCGCGGACATGGCACTGCTCGTCAAACCACGCTGAGGCAGCGTCCCACATGCCACAACTAGAAGGACCCACAACAAAGAATATACAACTGTGTACCCGGGGGCTTTGAGGAGAAAAAGGAAAAAAATAAATTCTTTAAAAAAAAAAAAAAAGTTTAGTAATTATTTTACTATCTAAAATTTCAAACATACCAAAGTAGATGGAACAGATAACCCTTGTGTACATAATCTCCAGTTTAGACAATACCTCACTGCCTATCTTTTTTTTTTATCTGTATCCTCACTAACTGCCTCATACCCCAGGAATTATTTTGACGTAAATCCTGACCAAAAAAAGCATTTTAACTATAAATACTCATTAAGATTAAAATCCTGTTTTTCAACACAACCACAATACATGATTATGTTAAAAATGTAACATCGATTCCTAAATACCTGATCATTCTTTTCAGATCAAGATTTTCATGGGTGGGGGAGGGAAGGAGGGACATCATTGATAAAAGTTAAAGAACTGTGAATGGTGGGAGAAGAAGGGGGGGCCATATACTGCCAAGGCAAAATTAAAACCTCATTATTCACTTAATGACTACAGTTGTTAAGAGAAAAGAAGGAAAGCACTAGAGAAGAGAGGAACATGAAAAGAACTGCTATACTCTTTATTCCATTACCATAAAAAAGGTGGGACTAAGAAAAACCATCATTCAGTAATCTTCATTACTGGTGAAGTTAACAGCAACAGAAAACTGTATATTCTGTTGATTACACAGTCAACCAGTTCTGAGACTGTATAACTAGTTATCATTGCTTATATTTCAATTCTTTCCATTTCTAGGCAGATTTCCTTTCACTCTCTTTTCTCACTGTCCCAAAGCCAAACTTTTCGGATCAAGATTTTCTGATCTTGATCAGAGATACCCTCAACTAAGATAATATCTTAGGTACATATCAGAGAAGATATCTAAAGGAATTCAATACAATGTTCAGATTTGCCTATTTAAATGCCTCATTAATGAATAATCCTCTTATAAGAAAATCACTAAAATAATTTCCTATTAAAGAAGTAAATCTAAACCAATGATACTAACTGGGAAACAAAAAATACACTGAGTAAACAAACATCAGCAGATATCTAACCTCTGAGGAGCTGTCTGAGTCTTCCTGTACACCCGAATTTTGACATGATGCTTGTGAATTATGCTCTATGTTGGACCGTGTTTGGTAAGTATGCTGACGTTTGCGTTGTGTCCTTCGTAAAGACCGCCCACAGCTAGGCTGATAATCATTCTGTAAAACAGAAGGAAAATAGATTTAAAAAAATGAAAGGCTCAGTGAACATACACAAATGAACATATATAAAGTCAATTGGGCAAGGGTGGGGTAAGAGTGGAGGTGAGGGATAGGAATTAATCCCCAAAAAGAAAACCCAAGATAACTATATTTACACATATTTAACACATTTTCCATTAATATTAATTTCTTATTTTGAGAACTGTGATCAAATTGTAAGACAGTGCTGAAAGTTTGGGCTGCAAGAGTTTGCCCACTCAAAATTTACATATACTATATTATTCACAATTTATTAAAGGATGAAGCAAGATAATTGCATCATATTTGTGTATATATAATTCTTAATATAATATGTACTTCTATAAAAAACTACATTTAGTAAAGAGATCAAAATAAAAATTTCATTTTTAATAACTGAAATGTAAAGTGAAAACTATTTTATTATAACCTTTACAAGTATAAAATATTATTACTAATATACCATATGTCAAAGCTACAACTCTAATATGTTATCAGGAGTAAACAAGTCTAGTGGCCGGCCCCGTAGCGTAGTGGTTAAGTTTGACATCCTCTGCTTCAGCGGCCCGGGTTCACAGGTTCAGATCCCCGGTGTGGACCTGTGGCGGCAACCTACACATTAAGTGGAGGAAGACTGGGATAGCTCAGGGTTAATCTTCCTCTAGCAAAAATAAAGCAGGTCATATGATCTCTGTTGCAACTACTCAACAGTGTATAGTGTAAAAGCAGCCACAGACAATATATAAATAAGTGTGGCTGTGTTCCAATAAAACCTTATTAAAACAGGAATAGACAGTAGAGCACATTTAGCCCATGGGCAGTAGTTTGATGAGTCTGATGTTTGACAAATCAGCTTTGCAGGAAAAAAGAATATAAATCATGGATCTGAGTTATTCAAAATCTCTAAGAAAACAATCTTATCAGAGAACATCAAATAAGCCAATGACACCTCAATAGAAATTAAGAAAGTGGGCATCAAAATGATCTAAGAATACTTGGAGATATTCATATGATAATTCCCTAAAAGGCTGTTCATAAATACTGAAAAAACATTTAAAATTCAGCGTCCATCGCCTAGATTTCTTTAATAAAACTGAAATCATACCATACTTTTCAGGAGTTACAGTTAGATCTTGGAATAAAACCACACGTTCTTATGCCACTAATTCATTCAACCTCAGAGTACGAGTAAGGGGCATAACATGTTCTTAATGGAGTACATGAATCTTACTTCCTGCTTAGCAGTTTCTACTGAGAATGTGAATCTTCCCAAAGTATAGATCAAAATTTTGCTCCTGTATGATTAGGTAGGCCAGTAGTCAGCAAACTTTTTCTGTAAAGGGCCAGAGTGTAAGTATTTTTGGCTTTGCAGGTCATATGATCACTGTTGCAACTATTCAACTCTGTATAGTGTGAAAGCAGCCACAGACAATATATAAATGAGTAAGTGTGGCTGCATTCCAATAAAACTTTATTAAAATAGGAATAGGCAGTAGAGCATAATTAGCCCACGGCAGTAGTTTGCCAACCCCTGGCCTAGGGTATCTGAGCATTTGTTTTACATTGTGATTAGTGATGAAGCCATAATTTCAAGGTGCTAATTTAACCAAATGAAAATGGTATTTTAACACAAATATCCTATACCTACAATGACCACACATCCTAGATTTTTGGGGACAGTTCTGACTTTGTATAATTTTATCCTTATTAATAATAACTGTACATCTCAATTTTGAGTTCAAAAAATAGGTTCCCTATACACAGGCACCTATCCAAATAGTCCCTTAATATCTAATTGCCACCTTTCAAAAACCTGGTATTTGCAAATAGTGTATTCCAAAGTACTGTAAAACTAAACTTACCCTTTGGGTAGTATAAGATGGCTTTTTCTTCTTTTCAACTGTATAAAGACTGATTTCTATGTCACCTTTTGCAGTTCGACATTCTTCCTGAACCCTAACAACAAATCAAAGGTCAAAGTAGCAAAAAATCATCAAAAAGTAAACCAATAGTTTAAAAGTCAGACAGTAAAAATATTTTTAAAAGTAAAATTTGCCATTTTAACCATTTTTAGGTGCACAATTCAGTGGTGTTATTGACATTTACAAAGTTGTGTAACTATCACCACTATTTCCAAAACTTTTTCATCACTCCAAATATAAACTTTGTAACCATTAAGCAGTAACTTTCTATTTCTCCTTCCACCAGGCCATTAACCTCTAATCTACTTTATGGCTCTATGAATTTGCCTATTCTAGATATTTCAGACAAGTGGAATCATATGCTATTTATCTTTTCGTGTCTGGTTTATTTAACTTAGCACAATGTTTTAATGTTTATCCACGTTGTAGCAGGTATCAGAACTTCATCCCTTTCTATGGCTGAATAATATTCCACTGTATGTATATATCACATTTGTTTAGTCTTTCATCTGTTGACAGACACTTGGGTTGGTTCCACTGTTCGGCTATAGTGAATAATGCTGCATAGAACACTGACATGCAACTCTCTGAGTCCCTGCTTTCAATTCTACTTTTAACTTTTTGAGCAAAGAATTATTTCAAATTGCTCTACTACCATAGGGTAGCATTCAGTTTATAAATTAGCTATGTTGCCTTTTTACTTATTACTGCTGAAGAAAAAAAGGTGAACCCAAACTAATTTTGCTACTTGTTGGCTGAGCTCATAAAAGGCTTGTTTAGGGAGATAACATAATTAAAAGGGATTTTATATGTTCTCTGTCAGTGTCCTTTCTCTTTTCTAAATATATTTCCAGTTGCTGTGGATTATCTGGAGTTGATATTACAATAAATGTTAGGGTTTACAAATTAGGATAGGGAGTCTAAATTTGAAATTCATCCTAATGATATCCTTTCATACAAGGAAGTCCACTTAAATGACACTTCTAAACATACCCTAAGCACTGGAGTCTACTACATATCTATATTGCACTCCCACACTGCTCCAATATAGAGTTGATGGCCTTTTCCTCAAAATCACTGTTGAATTTGGAGTCCATATATCACAGACATATCTAATCACATACAGCTTCATGTTCTTATTTAATAGAATTTGTATTCTTATTTGCTAACCTAGACTATAAACTCTTGGAAGACAGAGATCATGTCTTTCATTTTTCAGTATTCCCCAAACCATTTAGCATAAAGCTAAGCAAAATGAAGATAACTGTTAAATAGTTGTCACAGAATGAACTAACTGGAACAATACAGAAAAACTAATGCACAACTCAGCTGGATAAAAAATACCATAGTTACTAGGTTAACATAATACATTTTAATTTACTTACTAAAAAATAAAGCTCTCAATTTTTTCATCAGTGTTACCTTACTGACTCACCTACTAACCCCATTATTTAATTCATTGACCACCACTCTTCTGCTCCATGCCATGAGATCTCGTTCAGTGGCCATCTGGCTCCGAGGAGCATTGTTATGCATTTGTCGGACACCTTCAATTTGACCACTACGTCGAAGCCCAATATTTGGGGAAGAAGATATATCCATATTTGGACTTCTCAGAGCTAAAATAAAAACAAAGAAGGGTACTACTTTCTGAGCAAAGTCACCAAAATTTTCCAGATCACAGCTCTAAAACAGGAGATTCAAAGATAGTACTGCTGGACAATATTGCTATCCCTTTGTTCTACATTTTCTGTATCCCTTTTGTGGTTTTTATAGTGTTATGAATAAAGCAGGCATTCAATAAATGTTTAAAGTTTCTATGGCTCTTTTAATTTTTTTAAAGCACTTTCACATCTGTCATTTACTAAACGCTCAGTAAATACAAAAAGTGTATTTAACATGATTTGGTAGACTCACAAATGTTTATTAGTAGTAGTTCAGAAAGCAGCTTTTTAATCTAAATTTTACTTTTATTTAGCCCATTAAAAGGTTTGTTACATTTGCAAATAAAACAAAAATGCAAACTGAAACATTCAACTGCTAAAATAAGCAAGAGAAAAACCCCAAAACAAATGAACATTGCAAACAGAAGTCAATGGGGTCCCTCTGACTAATGGCATTTCAAATTTATCCATAGAAACCTAGTAATGAAGGTAAAGCTGAATGCTGATTTCATTAATGGATCTCTAAATCAGGGTTCTACGAAAGTTTTATTTCTTAGGAACAGAGAGCCCGGATACATAGCATTATCAGCTCACTTCTTATCTTGTTCCAGGTTAAGAAAAGCTTATGAGTTTGGTCCTCCAAATGTCCTGAACAAAGAACATTTTTATTTTAATTTTCTGTGATACTAAAGAAATCAGGAAATGAGTAAAATACCCTGTGAATCACCTCAAATTTAAATCATCTTATTCATTTCTGTGGACTCCAAAATTTCATGATATCCAAATAAATGACCTCAATTAGATAAATGTAAAAAGAAACACATTTGCCAAAATCCCATAAGAGGACTGCATTTTAAAGGAGAATAATTCTTGATAAAAGTAAAACAGACACAAGCTAAGACTGACATAAAACTCAGATGCATAGGCACATTCCACATTAAGTGAAGAAAGAGATACAAAAGATTAGAACAATACTGGTAATTAAGATGAAACTGTTCTAAGTCAATTTAGAAGTTGCATCTGTATTCCCTAAGAAGAGGGCTGCTTGTCTTTCAGTGTGTTTTTGTAAACTCAAGAGAGAAAGGTGATATGTGGCTTTCTTTTTAACAAAGGAGGGTAAACATTTTGGGTAGTAATTTTTAAACACAGTGGTTTTAATTTTGAAAACTTTATAGGTTGGTTCCCATACAAAACAGCTGGACTTACTGCAGCACATCGCTTATTAGAACAAAAGTAAAGACTGCAAATACATTATTGAGGTAAAAGGAAACGGTGTATTAAAATATACCACCTGTATGTACTTCTTAGGAGATGCTAAGTCATTTTAGGCACAAATGATAATGAGATTATGGCACTTTGGTATATCTGATATCACAATTGTAATTAATAAAAATGTTTTTAATGTTGTTTTTATTTAAAAACCTAAAATGTTCCTCACATATAATTACTTGGTACAAGTAAAATAAAATACATTCATCATATCTTTTACAAATATATACGCACTTACCACCATTAGCAGAATATGATCTATTAATTGGAAAATGTGGAACATCTCCTTCATTAATCAGTCTCAGATCTTGTTCTCTCTGTAGCTCCCTGATTATTCCATCAAGAATGCTCTCATCTTGGTCATTGGTTTGTTGCCCAATTACCTGTTCTACCACCTCACCATCACCTTAATGAGACCAAAGATAAAAAGCCACAAAATTACTTACATTTTAGTATCCCCCTAAATACAGTAAAAACAAGCTTAATCTATAAATTTCTATATAAATAATAAAAAGATTAAAACGAAAGTAAAGCATATATCAAACAAAATGTTTTTTAAAGAATTTTTAAATTTTTCAGTATGTCAGCTTGTGTGTGACTTAACCAATGTCCCCAAATTAGACATTGTTATGAGGGCCTTCTTATCTTAAAGAATAATTATTAAATTGTTAATTTAAAAATGACTTTTCTCCATAGAATACTCCAAGCTAAAAATCGAGAGGAGAGATCTGAGTAAGGTTTAAACAAGTTCAACCATAGATAACTAAAATGTTCTGCATCTTTCTTTCAGGAGAATTTCCTTTCTGAAAGAAATCAAAATTATGGCCTTTCAAATATTGTCTCTTTTGATAACATCTCAGTGTACTGATGAGTAGAGAAATTATTTCTTATTATACACTGAAATTCAATGATTACTTCTGAATAAAAACTTTACTTCTATGATCTTTTTCTTTCTTAAATACATCTTAGACCCGTTTTGATCTTGCCTTCTAGTCAGATTAAATGGTATCTGATAGAGTAGCCAAGTGATCAGGTCTTACAGGAAATGAAATGTGATGAATTACAGATTTTTTTATTCAGATGTTTTTAGGTTTTTTTGTTGTTAGTACCATCATGAGTCAATTCTGACTCCTCGCAACCCTACGTACAGCAGAGCAGAACCCTGTCCAGTCTTTTTTGCGCCATCCTCTCATATTCCAGCACCACATCAGACAATGCTCTGCTTCTATTCATAGGGTTTTCATAACCAACTTTTTCAGAAGTGGGTTGCCAGGTCCTTCTTCCTACTCTGTCGCAGTCTGGAGGCTCTGTTGAAATCTGTCCACTATGGGTGACCCTGCTGGCCTTTGAAATACCTGTGGCATAGCTGTCAGCATCACAGCAACGGGTAACTGCCACAGTATGACAACTGACAAATGGGTGGTGTGGTTCCCTGCCCAGGAAATGAACCTGGGCCGTGTTTGTGAGATGGTCGAATCTTAACCACTAGACCAACAGTTTTTAGTTTCATCTCCTATTTAATATTCATGCTTTTCTCCCTTGTTTAATAAGTATGACATCACTAAAGTAACTACCAGCACATGTGTAACACATCTCATTGCTCTACAAACCTTTATGAGAAACAACATAAAAAGATGTGTAACATTTTACTCTATAATGATCAATTTAAGTCTTAATTCCCTAGTAAGGAAATAAAATTCCATTTACAAATCAGTAACTCACCACGACACACCTGGAAGAAAACCTACAAGAAACAAACTAAAATATAAAGATATTCTGGTATATGTGGGGGGTAGGAGTGGAAGAGGCAGTATACTTAAGAAAAATATGTCAACCAGGAGAGTTGTTTTGATAGAGAATAGTTTATTTCAATGTCTTATTCTACTATCTTCCCATCATGCATCACACTCATCACTACTTCCACAATATCCTCTAAGATTGAGTGTTATTTAAACACTCACACCCCCTCCCCAACACTCAATAATTCTTTGCATTTCAACCATGAGGATGGGTAAATAGCTACTTTCCAGTTTGTGGTTTTTGAAATTTCCTCTTCTTGGCTCCATTAACTATGGACTCTCAAATTAAAATACCAATATTATGAGCAGTGAAATTTCAATTATAAAACCTTGACACGTTAAAGTTAGTACATTTAATCATTACTAGCAGTCAATACTATAAACAATAGGATCATACATTTGTTCAGGATTCTAAGGCAATAGGCCAACACATTCTCTGCTTGAGAATATGTTTACTTGTCCTAATCCATTTATCTGTATCTAGGTGAGAAAAACAATGTAAAAGTACTCTGGTAAGGTAAAAAGTATTATGAACTGAAAATTAATAGAATTAGTAGGTAAAATGTATTATCACTTACTACAGAGTTTAGCACAGGGCATATATCATAAGAGAGAACAGTAGCAAGTACAACATTTTGCAAAATGTTTTAAATTTAATTTTGGAGAAAACATACCATTAGCCACATATCCCAGCTGTGGTATAAGTTGTTCATCTTTACAATTTTCCCGTCCGGGTACTAGTCTTTGGAATTTTGTGGGATGAGGATTTCCATCAACATCCACCAAGAATGGGGGAGGCATGAGGTGAGGAGCTTGTTGGGTTTGTTCATCCAATACATAGTTGTTAGCATCACGAATGAGAGGTCGATAATCCGTGTGGAAGAACATCTGATCTGGAATCTTTATGATAGATTTTTAGTAATTAACGCACACAGGGAATTTATAGATAAGCACATATTTTCATTCCTAGAGCACATGTATTTTTAAAATCAGACAATTTTTGCATTCTCTTATAGCCCTCTATTGTCATATGCTCCCTCTAGGTAGAAATGAATCACCTAGGTCATAATCATATCTTTCTCCACAAAATCCTACCATCTGTATTACTTTCTGGCACTATATCCTATTTCTCCAATTAGGACAGGAAGAAGTAAAGCAACAGATAAAGTTAGGTATTTGTATTTAAGTCACAAAAATCATACAAACCTTTATAACTATTTTTTCTTGCTTATTTTTATTCAATTAAGGGTAGATGGAGTATAATATAAATGGAAAGGCAGGTAAATATCAGTCGCATCAAAGACATTCAAAGGTGAGGAAAGTACTGAGCTGAACTCAATGATTATGAGTTCTCTTCCAACTCCAAGATTCTATAATCTATTCCAAGTTCATAGCTAATAACATATAAGGAACCAATTAAGTTAGCTTCCAAAGTATTTAACAAGATCAATAATAGGTAAAGTAGCCAAGCAAGAAAATAATCATTTGGTCACCAGCTGTTTATTCCCAATTTATGGTAAGTAGAGGATGCTGTCTGGAAAACTGTTCTCCTATTCACCTGAAAGGCAGTACAGAGAATATCTTCCAAGCAAAACGATTTCCTAATGAATTTTTATATATATATCCCTCTACATCTTAATAGTGATTCACACTGCCAAGTCTTATGTTCTGATAGTGATGAAATATTTTACCACAAAAGGTGATTTTGTTATTTTATATCTATTGACACACATCAACCCTTATTAACTGGAAGCCTTCAAATAAAATTTATGAATGATACAATCCAAAATTGCAGTCTACAACAAAAATTAAATATACTAACCTTTTCATAGTATTTACTGCATCCAAAACCAAAAAGCAGCAAATGCCCATGAGAATCTGTGCAGGCAAAATGGTTTCCATCTGGTGAAAATTTACAATCAAACACTGCACCATGGCCTTGGCCTTCAATCTGAAATTTAGAGGAGTCACTTTAAGTCATTTTAAGAGGTAATTTTCAAATAAAAAGTAGGCAATAGCTTCTGCTTGTTCATATCTTGGATTCTATGATGCATCAATATTCCAATGTACTCTCTGGCTTCTATACCCAGAACCCAGAATGTAATGGATGGCATCAAACATTACCAGCAATGTCACATCTCAAGAAGTACTAAATAAGTGACAGAGAAGAATTAAAAAAATACCTAAACACAACCAAGTTGACAAAGGTGCTATCTCAGAAAGTCAAGATATTATTTTCACATCTTAAATTGTAATGAAAGTAAGCTTTAAAATAACCATCCCAGAATTAAAGCACACAAATCAATTTTACTAACAAAAGACAGAGGGTATTATCAATAATCTGAATATGTCTAAAACCTATAAAAGGGAGCTCAAAGGCCAACAATTTAGAAACGTTTAGTCAGAACTATTCTTCAGAAGGGGACACTAAATATGGTGATGAGACTACTCATCCTCCATATTTAGTGTCCCCTTCTGAAGAATAGTTCTGACTAAACGTTTCTTCAGAAGGGGACACTAAATATGGAGGATGAGTAGTCTCATCACCACAGGAGGGTGGTCTACTGGGAGAACAGAGAGGTCACCAGATTTTTGCATGGTTTGTATGAAATATATCTTAGTACCCATATCTCCAATTCCATGTTTGCAAAACAACTTCTTGATTACTAACTAAGCCATATGGGGTTTAGCAGAGGCATATACAATATACTCATTGCTGTGATTCATAAATTAGGATTATAGTTTAAACATTAACCTTTTCGTGATTTTCGTTAGTGTGAGCTCCAAATGCTTATTAAATTTAAATTTCTAGAGTTTAAAGTTGGGGACCAGAATTTGGAAAATGCTAACACCACGATAATAAAGTTACAAGGCATAATTCTCTACTGGCCTTACCCTCAGGTATTGAGTCAATCTCTAAGGTATTGTATGAATTTAAACACAAGATGACAAGGTGTTCCTTGGTACTAAGTATGCTTTTAATTACCAAGTTTTCATAGAAGAGAAGTCTGTTTTAATATAAACTAAGCACAGATTTTCCTTACCATGTTAAAATAATTCCGAATTTTGGTCCCCCGGTCAAGGTCCCAAATAAAAATGTTCCCATCGTGACCCGCCGAAAGTATGATCCTTTGATCAAATGGATGTGCTTCCAAAACAAACACCTCATCATCATGTCCCTGTGATAAAATCAATATTAATAATGAAAAGCAACACCGAGTATCTGGTTTACTTGGTCAAAAGATATTGAGAGTATGCCATCAATCTGGTTCAGATGAATTCATGCACACCAATTTAACAGCAATTTAACATGGACACTGAAAGAAATAGTTCAGTTAGAGTTCCTTACATGTTTAAGTGGTGATTTCATAAAGTATTCAATAGACAGAAGACCTGAAAAGGTGTTTAAAATAATGATAGTCCAAACAGTTGCAGTTCATTAACCAGGCCCCTGAAATAGAATTCATATTTCTAGGACTCTGCTATTTAAAAGGCCAAAGAAAATGTGACAAGCACAATCTTTCATTAACACCCAATTCTGTCACAGTGACGACAAACCTTCACTGTTCTTCATCCAGCACTTTCTATCACTGGTATTCAAATTGTATTTTGGAGGCCCCAGGACACATTCAAACAACAAAGTATAATGGCTCTGCCCTTTATCTACTTTCTATTTGAAGATTTCATATAATATGCTATCTGAAAAATGGGTTTGCTGCCAAAAACTCTAAGTTTGAAAACCAATGCTTTATGCATACATTTCACTTTCAATAAATCTATGAATACCAGTACATAGACACCTTAGATCAGGATTCTACAAACTGCAGCCTGCCAGCCAAATCCAGCTCCCAGACGTTTTTGTACACACAGCCTGTGAGCTAAGAATGGTTCTTACCATTTAAAAGGTTGTAAAAAACAAAGAATATGCAACAGAGACCATACGTGGCCTGCAAAGCTAAAATATTTACTATCTGGCCTCTTAAAGAAAAGGTTTGCTGACACCTGATTTAGATCATTGTTGATTTTCCTTAACTCCTGGCTAAAGAGTACACGATTAACAACAGGCTCCAAGTCTTAGAAAGCATACAGGACATTCTGAAGTTGCATTTCACTTAAGAACACATCAGCAGCTTACACATTAGGAGCTTCTACAGTTGATCATATATTGTGAACCTAAGAAGTGCATTTTATTTCAAATCATTGTATTAAAAAATGGAATAATAGAGTATCCTACCGTTATGGCCAAAAATACAGCTTATCAAAAAATAACTGTAGACTGGCTCAAAATGCAAAATGTTAAAATTAGTAGGTAAAATCCCATTACAATAAATACTGTTAACAACTGAAAGTTTAACAAAACTCTTTTCTCAGCAACTACGAAAAAATTCTTTCTTATAACAAAATCTCTTGCTGAATAATCAATGATATAGTAAATACTTTCTCAGATTCCTAACCAGTAAACAATAAAATTACTTTATTAAACTCAAATGAAAATGATACAACTACTTAAGGGTACACTGGGAAAGAGAGGATTTTAAACAGAGGATTTTATTTTGTTGGTCACCTGACTTAAGATAGGACATTGTCACTGGATCATGGGGAGCAAAACCTAGTCAAATTCACTAATGTCTTATTATTTATCATCCGCCCTATTTTTATTTATTAAGCACACTCTATTTCCAGCACAGCTACTCAAATCTAAATTATCACCATAGCCCATTCTACCATAGACTCCTACAGTGTGCCAGAGTTACTCTTATCTCCATTCGAATCTATTCTCTCTACTCTGTCATCAGAATTATAAGGTATTTTTCAAAAGCAAAATTCACATGTCACTCCTTTCCTTTTAAACCCTTTAATGTTTCCAATTGGTCTTCAGATAGATCCTACAAGACCTTGAATAGTTCGGCCCCTGTCCATCTCTTGAGTCCTATCTGGTGACACTCTGCTCTCTGCTCTAGCCAGAAATTGGTTTTCTTTCACTTGATCTTAGCCACTTATAAAGGCCAAGAAACAACGTAAATTGGCTTTCTTTCAACTCCCTTCTACCTCAAGACCTTTGTATATGCTTTTCCCTCTTCCTGGAAGAACCTCCCAACCTTCTCACATACGTAATTTACCAAATATTAATTGACCCTCTACCATGTTGAGACAGAAAATAAAAAAGAAGGAAACATCAGGTCGTGATAAACACTATGATGAAAATAAAGCAAGGTGATGTAATGAGGCAGACTGGGAGGCTATTCTAGATTGTTTGATCAGGGAAGGCCTTGTCAAAGAGGTGACATTTAGGCTGAGACCTGGGTGATTTCTACCTATCTTTCAAATCTTAACCTAAACTTCACTTCCTCAGGAAGCTTCCTCTGACCCTCCCAGACTAGGTTTGGTCACCTTATTAGAAATGTGCATTGTATTTTGCACATTTCTTTCTTAGAATTTGAGCAAATTTTTGTTTTCTCTCTCTCTCTTCTTCAGGAGGACAGGCACTCTTTAATTTATCATTTATTGCTAACACCTAACTCAGTGGCTGGCACAAACTAGATGCTAAATAAGTATTTGCTGAATGGAAGGAAGAACTTTACACCCCATTAAGACGCTGATATACAAATTATTAACACAGAATATATAAGTCCTATACCCAAACTAAGTAGATTTGATTGATATAAGGATCAAAAATAGTCTGTTCTAAAATTTCTTCAGTAAAATTCACTGGAAACAGATGACCCATGGGAAGAGTGCCACTAAAAACAACTCTAAATTAAGGTACTTATTAAAACATAATTTTACTTGGATTTATAAAACCAATGGCTACATGGCCTTTGAAATCGTGATTTTTAGAGATACAGACTTGTGCTGTCTAATACTGCAGCTGCTAGCCACGTGTGACTACTAAGCATTTGAAATGTGGCTGGTCTGTAAAGAGATATTCTTTAAGTGCAAAATATAAACCAGATTTTCAAAGATTTGGTACGAAAAAAATGCAAAATATTTCATTAATAATTTTTCTATTAATTACATGTTGAAATGCTACTATTTTGGATATACTGGGTTAAACAAAATATATTACTAAAATTAATTTTGCCTGTTGTGTTTTATGTTTTTATTGTGGCTACTAGAAAAATTAATATTACATATGTGGCTCAAATTATATTTCTATTGGAGTGTTCTGACACAAACATTTCCTAAGAAAGAACCAAGCAAACAGTATATTTTTTCCCACACATATTAATAGAAACTTGTATCAGGGCATAGGGAAAGCCAGAATGAAGTAAGCATTGGTTTAACAGACAAAAAGAAGAATACAAAATTCCACTAACACAGTGTTAGGGCTTTATTTAGGAAAGAGGACGTGGGGGGTATATGCAAGATAAATTGGAAATCTTCCCAAAATTAAACAAATCTTTAGAAACCTCAGAGGCTTTGAATAGGATTATCTCACACAGGAGTCAAATAAGGATGATACCATGGTATACTACACAGAATTGAGTCAGGAGAATTTGTTTCTAGTCCCTATCACTTACTACTAGGTAAACTATAGGACAATCACTTGGCCCTTCTCCTTAAAGTACTGATGAACTGACAATTCAACCAGATAGGAAATAAGGCTCTTATGCGGAATTTAACCTGAAATCAAACCACACCACGATAAACATCAACCCTACTCATGTGATTTCTGCTATCAATCACATCAACTTTTCACACCACAAATACTGGAGCCTTTTACTATGACAAATAACATTTTTTAAAAGAAAGAGGAAGAGGCATCTTTTTCTTCTACTTCTTCCTCTTACCTCTACTTCTTCTAAACTAACTCCTGAAGACAAGAGAATACAGGAGACCCATCAAAATAAAGTTAGCTCTACTCCTAAAACAATAACAAAAAATCCCAACTCATGCTAAAAACAAAATAATGTATATAACCTACTTTTAGCAACTATACCATGTATCATCCCCGTTTTGCAGATATGGCAACAAAGGTACCTCCAAGAATTACCTCTCCAAGGGACAGTAAGTCACAGAAAGTAAACTAGCACTTAAATTTCCTTTCTTCTAGAATATTGAACTTTTTGACCATTTCAATTTTTATAAAAATAGAATACTTACAGATAAAGTATGAAGAAGTTGCCCTGTGATAGAATTCCATACTTTCAAAAGGAAATTGTTCACTGCAGTAACAACTGTGGTGTCATAGCGATCCCAGGCCACCATAGTCACCTTAAGTTTAGTGACCTTGTCTTCTCCAGATGGCAAATTATTCCTAAACAAAATAATTTGCAGTATTCATACACTGTAACCTTTTAACAAAGGTACATCTGAAGTAGCAAATTATGACAAAGATCTCTCCAGAAGCATGTAAATTTTTAGATAAAAAAATTCTAAACTATACTTTTAAGTACTCACAAAATAAAATAATAAAAACTAACTACTTGGGTACCCTTAAATTTATTTTAGGGAGAAAAGCAGACAAAATGGCAAAAATTTTGCAGTTACCCAAGAACAAGAAAAAAAGGGAAACTAGAAAAAAATCTACAAATATTTTGAAAAATAAAACACAAGGTCATGTTGGCTACCAGAAAATATGAAGAAAACACATAATGGACACTTTGTTCCCTTAAATATTAAAATTTTTTAAACTAATAGATCTTGTAAGAGAGCAGTAAGAAATTTAGTAATTTCTGACTTAACTGAGTATTACATTATCAGTAGCTGATATAGAACTGACTATAAAATCAGTTCTACATTGTTATTAATGGGAAGGTAATTATTTCAGGGTCATACCCTAAAGAAACTGTAGTGTCCCAAAGAGGAAATTATATATCTTCCAATCAACAGTGAAGACGATGAAATAGAATGCTGATTAAGTAGACTCACAGTCTTGAGCAGTAAAACTTCTAATATGAAACATTACAAAGGCATTCTCAATAAATTAGAGAAATAATTAAACATATGATGACGTTTAATAGGGACAACCCTCAAAGTAGAAAGTAGTATAGATAGATATAAAAACATGATCTATGGAAAACCAAGGCAGAGAATGACGCTATGGGTATTAGTAGAGCACAGAGATCTTTGGGTCACAAGTGAACCAGAATTTTGAACAAATCAGCAATGTTCCTATCATCCAGTCTGTCAATCAACAGTAAAAGGCAATTTACTTAGAGACTAAATACAGATGCAAACATCACATCTACCAATTAATTCCAAACAATTTGCTAATCTAAAAGGATATTTTATTTTCATTATTAAGTACAATTTAATAAAGTAAAAGATACTATACCATATGAGAACCACTGAAATATCTAACATCCAATCTTACCCAGTCATTTTGGTAGCCATATCTAGTACTATACTCTTCCATTCTTGTTGCTGATATTGCCAAATTCTCGCTGTTCCATCTCTACTTCCACTAACAAATCTTAAACTGCAAAGAAACAGTTAAAATATCCTTATTATTTTCCTCCAAAATGAAAATCACTTTTTTTCTAATTATAAAAGTAGTATGTTCATCCTCATACACTACTGGGGGGAATTAAAAATGGCACACTTTAAAAAACAGTTTGGGAATCCCTCAACATGATACAGAGTTACCATATGACTCAGCAATTCTACTCTCAGATATATACCCAAGAGGAAAAAACAAAAACTGGTACACCAATATTCATGGCATTATTCCTAAGTCAAAAAGTGGTAATAATCCAAATATCCATCAGCCAATAAATGGATAAACAAATTGTGGTATACCCACACAATCAAATATTATTCACAATAAAAAGAAATGAAATAATGATACATGCTGCGACATGGATGAATCATGTAAACATTATGATAAGTGAAAGAAGTCAGTCACAAAAGACCACATATTATATGATTCCTTTTATATGAAATGTCCAGAATAGGTAGATCTATAAAGACAAAAAATGGATTAACTATTGCCCAAAGCTGAGGGTGGAAGCATAAAAAGATTGAGGATTGAGAGCTAAAGGGTATTGGATTTCTTTTGGGGGTGATGAAATGTTCTAAAATTGACTGTGGTAAATGTTATACAACCCTATGAACATACTAAAAAACAGTGAATTATATGTTATGTGGATTATATCTCAATAAAACTGTTACAAAAAAATACATTCATTCACCCATAATTCTATCACTCTTCACACTTCAGTCTCTATTCTTGCAGACTTTGTCAAAGACATACATACATAGTTATATATTTCGACCTATAGGAAATAGAATTATACAACATATAATGTTTTATACTATTTTTCCCTAACTTAAGTGTATTTTGTAGATACATTTATATGCTTACAAATATAAAACTACCCATTACTTTTAATAAGTGTTCAACTATATGGATGTATCAAAATTTAATCAACCCCCTACTGATGAATATTCATACCATTTCCAGTCTTCATCATTATAAACAATGTAGTGATGAATATCTCTCTATGCACATCTTTGTACAACCTTATACATATCTTTGGTGAGTCAAGGGAGGCACATTTTTAAAGCTGTATTTGACACATACTGACAAATTACTTCCCTGAAAAATATTGTTCTTTTTAACAATTTACAATCTCAACAAAAGTTGTGGTAGAGTGCCCATTTTCCCTATAACTTGACAATATTGGATGTTATCATTCTTCTTTATCTTGTCATTATGAAAGAAAAATATTGTTTGTATTATTCTAAATTGCATTTCTTTGATTATTAGTAAAATTGGGCATCTTTCGATGTGTTTATTGGCCACATAACTAATTAAGATAAAATAATGCTTCTCCTTTGAGGAAAAAAACAAGGAATTAAAAAATTCAGATTCTTCTAGCATGAAAGAAATACAGTTGTACAAACTTTTAAGTGTATAACTCAGTATAGTGCAATAAACCAACCTTAAAAATTATTTGCAGGTTTTTTGATTCTTAATATAAATGTCATTCTTTATGGACCATGATTATTTACTCTTGCATTTAAAAAGATGAACAAATTCATCATAGTAATCACCCACTGTCCGAAAAATATTTTAAAATAAAACATGGTCAACCACATAAAGTCCTTACAGACATATGTGGATATAAATTTATGTTAATTGGTTAAATTTTTAAATCTATTTTAGGTCAATTTGCAGGCCAGGGTAGAAGATTACTACCTTTTTGAGATCAGATATTTAAGAGGGTGTATAAATACCTATATGTAATTTCTGAGTTTACAGATAGGAAATATGTATCACGAGTAAAACAAACAATAAGTGATACAGATGTTCACTGGAAGACAAGATAGCTAAAATTTGTAGTAGTCAGGAAAGGTGTCAGGCAGGGCATAAACTTCAAAAGGAAGATAGGACTTAGAAAAGAAGAGATACAGGAAGGAGAGGGAAAATAGACTGAAGGAGAACGGAAGGGATAGAAAGGATATAGGAAGGAAAGAGGAGTGAAGAGGAGGTGGGGGATGATATTTCTGGGTAAGAATGGTATAAGGTAAAGTATAAATAAAGGAATATATGAGAGAATATATATGGGATGTAACAGGAACAACGACTAAATCAATTAGGCTAAATCTAAGGGTTTATATATATGGGGAATAGTAGATGAGAAGAAAATGTAGGTCTAAGTCAAGTTGTAGAGATTTCTGAATGCCAGACTAAGATATTTTTCTATAGACAAAGAGAAAACACTAAAGATATCCAAACAGAGTAATGTTGATCTGACAGAGATGAACAGGATATATTTAGAATGGAGAAGAAAACTGAAGGTAATGGGTCAAATAATGGAATCCTTGACTAAGGTGAGTGATAACAGAAATGGAAAAAGCAAAATAAACAAAAAAGAAATCATTCAGAAAGGAAGAACTGATAGACTATGGCTACTACTTGGATAGGAGTTTAGAAGAGATGGGGTAAGGACGTCATCAAACATAGATAAGGGCTTTCAGATCTAAGTGACTAGACAGAAATAAAGTATCTAGAGTAGAGGTAGCTACGTCTGAGGGAAGAGAGGTAAAATATGTCAAATATCTGTTTACACAGATAAGTACTACATAGTTACCTGTCTCCATTGTTACAGAACTGAACAGCAACAACTTTGTCCTAAGACATAAAACAACAGATTTTTGGTTAGAATTAATTTATTTGTGAAATTAATAAAGTACTCTTCTCCTCATATTCACATGTAAAAGCATCATGGAGCAGATTTTTAATGCTATAATTTTCTTTTAAAAGACCTAGAATTTTCTTAAAAAAATTAATGAAGGCTGAAACAACTTATTGAGGAAGAATACTTTATCAGCAGTAATTTGAGACAAACCAGACATAAGCAAACCTGTTTCTAAACCACAATCTCAAGAGACAGATAGTTCTGAATAGGTATTTGTTTATTATGTCCCTCATAACAAGGCAGCACATTAATCTGAAATGCCACCTTAAAATAACTGATTTAAAAGTAGTTGAATTAAATGTCCCCACTTAACTTTTTTAAAGTTAATTTTTTAAATTTCAGAAAACAAATCAATCATTTCCTATTTTTTACATGGTTTATTTAATTATTTTACAATGGATTCATCTGACAGTCTTTGGGTACTACAATTTAGATACTGCTATTTGAATATTCCTTTATAAAGATTAAATCATACTTTGACAAATATGTGTATTGTAGTGATGAGAAGATTAAAGCGTAAGCCAAAATGTGTGCTTTAGTTCTCTTTATTCCTTGATAATAAAGCTAAAACATACCCTCAAACGTTGTACACATTTTCACAAATCAGTCAATTATTGAACTGCATTCGAACTTAAATTTTTAATAAAAAGCTCAGATACCAGATGTCTTTGTATTTAACTATTTTTCATTTTTAAAAATCGTTAAACTGTTTTTATATCCATGATTCACACTGTTACATAATTTCACTGTAGTATTTATCTGACAGATTCTGGATTCTCACTGCCACTTGCAATAATTAGTTTTAGATTTTCTGAAAGGACATCTTATTTTCAATTACTAACAAGTCGCTGTTGATTTCAAGCGAGAATATGTAAGTTTTCTGACATTTTTCTTTGCTGGGCACCTGTAAAAAAAACCTCTGCTAATCAATTTTTCTTCATATTTCCCCCCCTCAATTCTTTCTCATTCATTTATTGCCTCCTTCTCTCTCAGCTCTCAATAGACTTGACTGCACTTATGTACACACCCTGCTTGGGTGGTAATTGTAAAGATGCCTTTTTGCATGCTCTAGCACAAATGGATTTCTCCCACTGGACAGTCTCAGATTGAGATCTTCATTATATTTCTAAGTTCTTCCTTTCAAAATTTACATACTATTCCAGGATTTTACTATCTAGGAGCAAGTAACATCAAGGTGAGAGCTCAGTTTGGTTAAGTAACTCTTCACAAGGAGACTGTCCAGTTATGTTTATATGAGAGGACAAAAAGCAGGAGGCTGTTTCCAAAAGAACAAGGAGAAGGTTTCTAACAGGGGTCTTTTTTACTACAAATTTCAGGAACATGATTGATTCTGCAACTCAAAAAATATCTTTTTATTAAGGTCATCTTTCAGGGAAACTGTGTGTGTTTTATTGATGCGCACTAACAGTATTCCAAATGAGGTGTCAACAGTAGTAAGAACAGTAACATTAAGACTTGTAAAGCTGACTGCTTTCAAATGCTAACTATATAGCTTTGACAATGAATCACGTGACATGTACAGTGAGCTGAAACAGAAATATTTCCATTTTCCACAATAAATAATTATCTGGAAAAGAAGGTAAGGAAAGAAAGAGGAGGAAGAGATGAAAAGTGCACAAGGATATGAATAAACAATAGTGGCTCCAAGCTTCCTAAAAAAGCCAAAAGGGAGTGAAGATAACTTGAGAGGAAAAGTGCCAGTCACCAATGACTGTCACTCCAAGCATAAAGCTGTTACCTGTATGGAAGGCTGTTATTGATAACAAAGTGAGATTAGATTTCAGGAGTCTTTGATGGCATTCTGGAAACACTCATACTAAGATCAACAAGCTAAATTGAATAAAAAGAACTTTTTTCCTAAGGCATACTTAATATGTCTTTTAATAAGTGTGTAGATTTTAAAGTAACAAACAGCTTATATAATTAATAAAATACAGCAGGATGAAAGAGGATTTTCATAAACTATTACTGTGATATATATATTTTTCTTTTTCCATATAGTCAAATAGAACACGTCTTTAATATAAACATACTAAATCTAAAATTTCACACTGATCTTCATTACTAAAGAGACATCTTACCATATGGGTTTTAGCACCAATCTATATTAAATTAGGGTACAGATCAGCAAAGAAGAAATAAAACTGATTTTCCAGGGGTGTTAAAAAAGAAAGCAATATATTTAAATTTCTCATTTTGCTCTTACCGTATGTGACTCTAATTCAGCAATTTTTTCAGGGATCTCAGAACCCAAATAATAGATTCTAATCACATGGTCAGTGCTACCTGTTGTAATGAACATACCACCTGGAGGATTAAAAAACAAACAAACTTTGTACCAAGGAACTTTGACAACCCTCTGATTGCTTCCTTAGTTATATGCTACCTTATATTAACAAAAAGGCAAGAAACACAACATTACCTTCTAATCATTAAAGACATACTAACATTTCAGAGATAAATAAGTAAAATTCAAGAAAAACAAGAGAAATATTTAAAGGACAACTATACCATTCACCTAATAAAAACTCACCAACTATACACTAAATATAGGCCTTTGGATCATAAACATTAAGGTCATGGCTTGAGGAATCTCACTTCTTTCTATTTTATGTAAAAATACAATGTTCCAAAATTATTTATAAAATATATACATACATATATATATATAACCTATATCTACAATTCTTTTTATAGTAGCTATAGTGGTTAAGTGTAAAAACTCAACCACTTCTGGGATGATGAAAATATTCTAGAGATAGATGGTGGTAATATATGCAGAACAATGTGAATATGCTTACTGCCACAGAACTGTACATTAAAAATGGTTATTAAAAAGGTAAATATTATGTTATACTCTACTATAATTTAAAAAAGACAAGGTTAACTACTGCACGATTCTTAGCACTAGAAAAGCACTGTTTACACATTGTAAAACTGTCTTCTATACGGAGCCACAGTAAATGTTTTCTGAAAAGTCAGGGCAGGATTTTAATGATGGGGGGGCGCTATACATTTTACCAAATAAATGCTGTATTATATAAAAACATATTAATTGTAAATAAGGAAAAAAACTCAACAGCTATTACATGTTAATTAGAGTCCACAAAGGTCCATCTATCATAACATATGGTTCACATTTTTGGTATGCTTCCATTAACACTGAAAGATATGCATTTTTTTCCTCCACAAAACTGCAAAGATATACCTTTCACAACTGGATCACTTAATATTTTGAGTACTCAAAACATTCAATTTTTACACATACCAGAACTGAAAGATGAACAAGATATCTGAACTCCAGGTCTGGATCTCTCGGTAAATTTCACTGGGCGATCTCTAAGAGAAAAGAAAGATGTTTTTATTTTTCCTCATGTTCATTAAATATGCAAGAATTTTAGCACATGGCTGGATGTTGACTGAATTACCATCAATATTACAGAAACCACAAAATTGAACTGGTCAATAAGTACTATTCCCATCATTCAGATTAAAAATGCATTTAACCTTGCAAATATAATTTATGATATCAGTATTACTATTATAGCTTTACAAATTACCATGTTACTTGCTACTACCATTAAGAGAAGTTCGAAGTCCTCTTATCTGAGTAAGAATTGAAACAAATACTCCTTACCAAAATTTTGTGTATAAATTAGACTTTAGCACTGGTTTCAGAAAAACTTTATTTTAAAATGTCTAACATCAAAGTAGGTATGGATGTATATATACATCAGCACACATACATTTATATACTTAAATACATAGACTATTAAAAATCTCTCGAGGGAATAAAGAAAAGTGAATATGCTTGATTTTTCATGGAATTTCTAACCCAATTCTAAACTTACCTAAACTTCATTGTTTTTACATGCCATTGCCAGAAACAGATTGTTCCATCAGCACCAGTGGAAGTGAGGTATCTGGTTGTGCCTTTAGTTGATGGACAAAACTAAAAACAAAAAAAAATTCTAATTCAAATAGAAAGCTTTCATGTTGAAACTTATTTTAAACATAGCATGTTCTAAAATTATAATCACTTTAACAAATATACTTTAAATAAATTCACTTAAGAATTTCAGTTTCAAGAAATTAGTTATATAAATTTCTTAATGAATACCTTAGAAAAATTTAAAATATCAAACTGCAAAAAAAAAGTCAGTCATTGAATTTAAGATAAAATATTTTAGTCCTAAAAGACAATTATTTTAAAATTATTCAACATCATCTTTTAAGATTATTATTTCACTACTTTGAAGGAAGATAAAATTCACAAAGTCATTACTAGTTAAACCATTACAAATCTGCTAAACATATGTTTATACAGCAACAATGATGGAATTTTTATAGCTCATATGAATAGGGCATTAGAACTAAATCTAAAACCAATGATTAGGATGTTAAAAACCAAGTATTTGAGTTTTAATATTACTTCAAACTTCAATGAAGTATGATGGCAATTTTGTCTTTTTTAAATTTAAATAATTTTCATGAATAATGTAAAATAGGTCATCTCTGTTTGCATCATTGTAGAAAAAACAGATTAATAAATATACTTAAGTTGCCAATTTAGGGGACGACTACTATCCTAGATGGGCCGTGGATGGCCTTTATCACGTAGGATTCTTAGGCTCGGACTCTCAGTATTTTACATGTCCTCAGAAGAGACTCGCACAGAAAAGAAGAGCCACTGGGCTCCTGATGCCTGGGACACAGGAAAAAGTTGAAAAGCAAGCTAGGGTCTCTAGCATGCCTGTGAGTTTTAAAAATCCCAAAAGAGATAATAAACACCTTCCACTGAGATGAAGATTAAGGATCAAGATGCATAGGGTTTTGATAAATTTTGAACTCAAATCAAAAGAAAGTGATCATTATAGATACTAGAAGTCACTTATTTAGTTTTCTTGATTGGAAGCACAGAGCTTCTAAAGACTGCAGTGTTTAAGTTAAACAAAAATTATCAATTAATATTATCCATTATTAGTGGATGCATAGTAAAGAAACCAGCGCTCAGGTAGCATGCTTATATTTTCATTTCTGAGATACAGAAGCTTGCATTAGAAAGCTTAATACATAAACTATAGCAGGAGTCTGCAAATTATGGCCCACATGCCAAATCTAGGCTGCTGCCTAGAAACAAAATTTCTGTAAATAAAGTTTTATTGGGACACAGTCAGTGTACACTGTCTATGGTTGCTTTTGCACCGCAACAGCAGAGTTAAGTAGCTGCGACGGAGACCACATGGCCTGGAAAGCCTAAAATATTTACTATCTTGCCCATAAATATGCTGATCTCTGACCTATAGGAATGAGACAATTAAGTATGAAATAATATAATTTTATATTTATTTCATTTTATTAAGTTTGTGTAAATGTCACTTTCTCAGGGAGCCCTTCTCTGTCCACCTTATCACTCTAAAATTGTAAATTGTTCCCCTCACCAGCACTCTGTATCTCTCTTTAGTTTCATTTTGTCATAATGATCACTATTCAGTATGCATTCTGTATACTATATATAAAATACATACATATTTTATTAAGTTTAAAGAAACTTTTATTATCCCCATTATATTTAAACTGCTTCATCAATCACAAAGGGGGATCTGGCCTATTAATATACCTTAATTGGATTGTCTTTAAATGAGAAATCATGTTAGAGATTATAAAAAACAAAAACACTATATATATGTACATTCCTGAATACAAATTAATACATAGGTATTGAAGAAAATTTAGGAAATATAGAAAAAAACAATCAAAACTACTTATAATCTCACCACCCAGAGGCAATTATTGTTAACATCATGCCATTTTAACTCAATTTTGTTACAAAAAGAAAAACAAAGAACCCGGAAGGATAATACACCACGCTGTTAAGACAGACAGTTAATTAGCAAAAAATAAATAAAGAATACAGAATGCACACTAAATGATAATCATTATGACAAAAATGAAACTAAAGAGAGATACAGAGAGCTGGTGAGGGGAACAATTTACAATTTTAGAGTGATAAGGTGTTCAGAGAAGGGCTCCCTGAGAGAGTGACATTGGCACAAAGTGGTTAGAAAGTAAGGGAACGAGCCATGTGAATATCCAAGGGAGATCATTCCAAAGACATGCAACTGCAAGAGCAAGGGCAAGAATGTAGCTAGAGTGGTCTAAAAAGGTAGAGTGGATAGCAGCTAAAGCAGAATGAAAACAGGAAACAAGTAGTAGGAGATGAGGTCAAAGAACACAAGGGGCTGAGAATGTAAGGCCTTGAGGTCGTTGTAAAGACTTTGGCTTTAACTCTGAGTTTGGAAACTATTTAGGGTTCTGAGCACCAGTGACATGATTTAACTTCCATTTCAAAATCACCCAGGCTGCTATGCAGAGGCTACACTAGGGCAAGAGAGAGGGAAGAGAAGAAGCAGGAAGATCAGTTAGAAGTCTGTTTCAGTAATCTAGGTCACAGATGAGAGTGGTTTGAAAAAGGGTAGTAATGATGGAAGTCATGAGAATTTGTCAGATTCTGGATATATTCTGAGGTTAAAGTCAACGTGATTGCTAACAATTTAGATATGAGATAGAAGAGGAAGAAAAAAGTCAGAGACGACTACTCTGAGCAATTGGAAGGATGAAACTGCCATTTGTTTAGATGGAGAAAGCTTTGAGAGATCTGAGGAGGGAAGACAGGAGTTCAATTTTGAATATGTTGCGTTTGACATGCCTAGTAGATATTCATGTGATGATACCAAGTGGGTAGTAGAATACACAAGTACGGAGCTGAAAGATAGGATGGAAATATAAGTTTGAGTCATGAGCCTATGGATGAAATTCAAAGCCATGAGACTTGATGAGATCACCAAGGGAAATAATGTGATAGAAAAGAGGTCCATGGATCTCTAGGGTACTCCCACATATAAATGAAATGAGGTAGAAATTAGCAAATGAAACTACAAAGGAGCCAAACAGTATCATAAACATTTCTGAGTATAAACAAAAGGTCATATCTTTTTTTATGTTGTATGAGAGTATCTCCAAATTCCAGAAATAATCTGCCAGATAGGATAGTGGGAACACAAGTAACTCCAAACAAAATTCGTAAAATGATTTCAACTGATCAAAAATTTGACATGAAATTTTTCAAATCCAATAGGCACTGAACCCAACTTTTGCTAGCACCTCATAAACAGGAGATATGTTATTTAAATAACACAAAAAATTGACTGGCATACTTATTAGCAACTGAAGAACAAGGAAAAGCAAATGGGAGTGATTATCTCATCCACTAAAGTGGGCGCCTTGATCAACATGTAAAAGACAGTTTCAAAAGGGTTCCTCTGTTTTGTTCTCAACACAAAGAAACAGAACAAAAGTTCTGCTTAGTTTTATTAAGTTCTTTTGGGGGTATCCAGGACTTTCACTACCAACATCTGGTAAAAACACTATATGGGTAAGTATTTAAAAGAAGTCAACGTATTGTATGTCAAACATCAAGTTGAAACAGGAAATTACTGAAACTAAGAATAAAAATTTCCCTAAACTACACACATACACACAAAAAATCTGACTGACAAACACCCTACATTAAATATTAACACAAACTATGTCAACATTCAAGTTTAGAACCTGTTTATATCCTGACTAACAGGTATCAGTTTTGCTCCTTAAGGCATTTACAAGTCTTCTCCCTTCTTCACAAATATGAGTGAGATGCATAAGATGTCTCACACCCTATTTGAAAAACCTTTTCAATGATCTTTTTACTTATTTCTAAAGAGAACAGATTTATATGAAAAAGGAACTTTAAAAAATACCTGTCTGCAGGGTAGGAACTAAGCCCTTAAGAGATCAACATCTTTCTGTTGCTATTCTTTGTATTATCCACATAATGTTAACAAAAATCAAGAGAATTCTCATCCTTATTACCTATGTTAGAAGTGTCTTTTCATTTTTTTTTTACCTGTATGGAAGTAATAGAAGCTGAATGTCCTTGAAGGACTGCAACTGGTGCACAAGTTCGAAGACACCACACCCTTACAACCTTATCACAGCTGCCTGCGGCAATGAGAGTGTTTTCATAGTTAACAGCCATGTCAGAAATTTCAGCAGAATGCCCTCGAAGTGTAGCAAGGAGGCGTCCATCATCTGTTGCCCAAATTTTCACTAAACAGTCATCTGAACCCTAGAATAACACAAAAGGACAGAAGATTTACAATACAGCAGAAATTCGTAACCCCTCCCCAAAAAAAGACAAAAGACAAAGGGAGGATTTTATTGTTACTTCTAAGCATTTACTTTTTAGTGACTTCTCTCCATATAATATGGATCTAGCAGGAAATATAAACGATGTCAAAATGAAAGCACTGACAAAGCATTGTCCAAATTGATAATGGCATTTGTGAAGAATTCCTCAAAACTACTACCAATCCTGATAACTCAAAATATTTTTAAGTCACTTTTAAGTGATTTGGCATCAAGTATCTCTGCCATTATTTCTTTCCTTAGGCCTTACAGCCTTTTTTCTTAATTGCTTGAATATTTTTTCTACAAGTACTTAAAATTTTAACCTAAAGTCTATATGTATTTCTCAGTAAATATGAGGCTTTGTTAATAATCTCTGATGGAAACATTGTTAAACTCCCTAATGAGAATTTCAAAAAAGATTTAAAAATAGTAAAGAGCAATTCTACTCTAATGTGGTAGATAAGTTATTTAATAATTATCTGTTTATAAAAAGACGGCAATCATCATCCTCATCATGATCATCAACATGCAAATACTTAGATGATGTATTTAGAGTCATGAAAATGTCAACTGAAGAATCTATAATGAACGCCAAGGAGTTTAACTTCTCAAAATACAAACCACTTCCTTTGTTGTAGTATACAAATTTAAAAAGAAAATTACGCCCTTAACCTACACTTCTATGTTAACTTAGTACTGAAGCAATGAGAATAAGCTTTTTCTTGGAAATGGTAGTGTGCTACAATTTTGTACTAAAAAGCACGCAACATGATCTGGTTAATAAAAACCTAATTTTAAAAAATAGTACTAAAATCAAAGAAAGATATACACAATTACTGTAATCTTCATTACTAACTGTGTAGTTCAACTATTCAACCATAAGGATGATGTAATCATTAATTATGCCGAACTGGCACCAATTCCACTAAGTGACAAATGGAAAATGCATTTTAATAAATGATTGCTAAAATGGAATGAAATGAAATTGAGTAGGTAAATTTTTTTCACATAAATTAACCATCACTAGAGTATAAGGCCTTCTGAAGATTTAATTTTTTCATTAGATTTCCCAAAACATAGAGGATATTATAGTCCACCCTTTTACTTATATAGAATGAGAAAAGATTTTCAATTTCCACTAATCTTTTCTTGTATTCATGTACCTAAAAAGGATGAACTGCTTACAAAGCATAATTGAATGCCATGAAATCTAACTTCAATTGTTGTAAATCTTTAATATGCTACAGTATCATAAATTTTAAACTCACTGTAAAAATTCTTCTCCCACTTCGATCAAATGCTACACAGTAGACAGATGACAAGTGCCCCAGAATTCTCTTATGCATCTTAATGTGCTGGTAAGCAGATGAAGGGAAAATATGGCTGAAGCGACTACATCCGGTTAATTGCCTGGCAGAGGTGATACTCACTGGAAAACATAAAATAGGAGATTCACTGCTTAAAACCTAAAGCAAAATCTACTTCATGAATAAAAAATGAATATTAAGATGAGACAAAACAGGGTACACACACCACAGCAATTCTATCCCGTGAGAAGTCTAAATTCTATTAGACATTTCATGATTTTATGAACTCAAATCCACTACTGCAAAGCACTAAGAATACTATTCTTTAAATCCCACAAGTCTGATTTTCTGTTTGCCTTACTATGGTTTCTCAAGTTCATTCCCGTTTTGCCTTTCTTGGTAGACTATAGTCAGACACTGTCACTTTAAATATATAGGTAAACCTTACTAGAACATGAAGAAATTTTAAAATAAAGACTATATTTAGTTAAGTATAATACATCTTAAAAATTATATAGGGAAGTTTATGTACTCCTGTCTTACCTCCTTACACCCATCCACCCCATGTACAGCTGTCCCTAAAAATTCAAGAGTAATACAATAGATTTACACAGTGAAAAGAGAAAGGAAGCTATTATACCACATAGGTTTTCAGTAACATACAATCCTTTCTAGGCTTGTCTGTAGGTTCTCCCCTTTTTGGTTTCTGAAACTGGAGGTTCCTCCTCTGGTTACCAATGAACTTCTGAGGCTTCATCTCCTATGAGGTCATCTTAGATCCCATCTCCTTTCTTTTGTTTGTTTTGCCCTGTTCTTAATTTTCTTAAAAAGTAGCCAGAATAAATAAGTCTACAATTCTCCTACAAATATCATCTGGATTCTGCTCACTTCCCTAAAATGGAGATCTTGATCCCCATGTAAGAATTTACAAGCACTCACTTGCTCTGTGAAATTCCTTGAGCCTTCCCTTATACACTGAAAATATTTAACATCCCACACATTATATTTTAATCAAAATATAGGGTCCTTCTAAGTTCAAAGTCACCTTGAGGTAAGGGAACATTTTACCCTAGTGCATAAATAATATAGTACAAATGATAATAGCTTTATGTTGAAGCAAGGCAAAATTAAGGCAGGAACTGAGCTGTAGCTAGATTAGCACAATTAGAGCCATGCCACAATCAAAAGTACGAAACCTTTCAATGTCTCAATCTTAAGAGCAATGAAGTCTTTTTTTTTTTTTTTCCTGGCAAATGTAGATCCACTGGCCATTTTAAACTGACAAAATGACAAAAAACGAATGATGAATAGCAAAACCAATGAAACGTTGAATGCAAATCATAAGAACACATTAGAGATCTGAGTATTTATGTAATATCATAAGATGTTGAATAAATAATGGTAGAAAACCCATAAGCATCTGTACCAGGTTAGAGGATTTCTCTTTGGTAGCGTCTCCCCATTTCAACCTCTGGAAATTTCCACAACTCTAAGATGGAAAGAGCAGGCACCATAACTTTGAGACTTCAGAATCTTCCTTCTCCAAACATTTCTTACTGCTCTGAGTTCCTTGGGATGATCAACTATTATTTCTGCTCTGCTTTTTTCTATCCACACTTTGCAAATAGATAGAGGAAAAGGTATGTTACTTTAAGGCAAGGTTTCTCAACCTCGGAAATATTGGCACTTTGGGCCTGATTGTTCTTCATTGTGGGAGACTGTTAGCCTATTGTAGAGTATTTAGCAGCATCCCCAGCTTCTACCCACTAGATTCTAGTATCACTCCAGCACCACCAAGTTGTGACAAGCAACAGTATCTCCAGACATTGCCAAACTCTCCTGGGGGAGAAAACTGCTTCTGTTTGAAAACCACTGCTTGAAGTATAAAGAAAAAAAAACAGTAACATCAACAGGAAGAAAAAAATCAGACAAGCAACTTTAAGAGGAGGAACAGAGATAGAAAGAGAAAGAAGCAGTGAAAGACAGAGAGGAAAAGTAAATCGCTACCAGAAATCCAGTCATTCATCCAACAAATATCTGAGTTACTCAATGAATGATAGAACACAACTTAAGCATATAAGCAAAATATTCTTGACCCAATTAAGAGTTAGTATCTCAGGCCCAAACTTTTTTTTTTTTTGAGGAAGATTAGCCCTGAGCTAACTACTGCCAGTCCTCCTCTTATGCTGAGGAAGACTGGCCCTGAGCCAACATCGTGCCCATCCTCCTCCACTTTATATGTGGGACGCCTACCACAGCATGGTGTGCCAAGTGGTGCCATGTTCGCACCCGGGATCCGAACTGGTGAACCCGGGACCGCTGAGAAGAGGAATGTGCAAACTTAACCGCTGCACCACCGGGCTGGCCCCTCAGGCCCAAACTTTTTTTTTTTATTAAGATTATGATAGATTACAACCTGGTGAGATTTCAGTTGTACATTATTGTTAGTAATGTTGTGGGCACACCACTTCATCCTTTGTGCCCTCCCCCCACCCCCCCTTTTCCCTGGTAACCACCGATCAGTTCTCCATGTCTATATGTTAACTTCCACCTATAAGTGGGGTCATCTAGAGTTTGTCTTTCTCTGTCTGGCTTATTTCGCTTAACATAATACCCTCAAGGTCCATCCATGTTGATGCGAATGGAACAATTTGGTTCTTTTTTATGGCTGAGTAGTATTTCATTGTGTATATATACCATAT